>NC_052401.1:7751247-8011247 GCF_009389715.1 Phoenix dactylifera | reverse complement strand
AGAAGAAGCTTCCGTTCCGTCGGAAACGGGAGAAGGAAGCGAAGCGACCGTAACACCTTCGTCTCTCCCCACGAGATTTTCCCGTTCCCTTGCCGGAGATCGGAGCGACTCGTCACCGGACCGATAATTCCGACCGGAGTAGAGACCAGACGGGGATGGACGGCAACCGGAGGAGCATGTCGGTATCCAGCTCGCTGGGAAAGAAGAAGCCCTCCGAGAATGCGGGCTCCGATTCCGGCCGGAGGCCGCCCGTGACTCGCTCTCCGTACGATCCTTCCCTTTGTTGCCATTATAATTCGTCGGAGTTCTTTGTCTGATCGATTCGTTTTGATTCTTCCTCTTTCCTGTAATCTTGGATTTGGTTTCAAGAAAATATGTATATATATATTTCCTGCTGTCTATTTTAATTTTTTTTCCATTTATTGTTGTTGGTGCTTTTTGTTGGATATGAAATTATTGTTGCATTATTCCCTTTGTATGATTATCTATAACTGCTTTTGGTAGGAATTTTTGAATTGTCACGGATAATGTTGGTAGGATTTAGAGAGTGAATTGAAATGAGGCTCTTGAATAAGATTTATCCTACCACTTATCATGGATATATCATTAAAATGCTTTATAGAACTGTTCATGGATGATAGGGGCGTTTATGGTGCTCAAATTATCAATGTATAGAAGAAATAGTATTTAATGTGGTTAGGGTATAATATTTTCGTTTTGTTCACTAATTATTGCTAAAATTTATGACAGCCAAGTGAGCACCACCTTGGCTATCCTGTGAACAGAAAACATGGTATCCTTGCTCAATGTTTTCATGTTCTTGTCTTGGAAGCCTACCTTTTGTCCATATACGGGCTTGTTTGGTTCGCGGGAAAAGAAGCAGAAAAAGTGTGGTCAACGGAAAAGTAATGAGATGCCTCTTGTTTGGTTTAAGTTTTCAAAAGAGAGAGATGGGAAAGTTGTATTCTCATGGGAATATGATTCCCATATTTCATGGGAAAGTAACTTTCCCATTTACTTTCCCATGAGCCAAGAATCACTCCATTTTTATTTTTTTTTCAAAAAGGCCCTTCAGCATTAAATAGGCATTAAAGACCCAATTTTTATTAAGGGTATAATAGGAATTACACATAACTTTCTCAGGAAAGTGGATGGTCAACCAAATATAAGCACTCTGAAAATCTGTCACTTTTCCATGGTCAACCAAACATGCCAAAAGTACTTTTTCAGGCATCCTTTTTCTAGGAATCTGCTTTTCAGGAATCATATTCGTAGGAGGAAAAATGCTTCCCGTGAACAAAACAAGCCCTACATGTTACCATTGCTTGTAATCTACTATGATTGTTATCTTCATGCATGGCTTTTACTAGTAGAACACCCCCTTGTTGTTTCTTGATCCATTATGATATTCCATGTCGAAAGCTTCTACTTGCTACTGTTATAAAACTTGATGTTCTGGGAGGTACAACTTATTCTATGATTTTGCTTTAAAATGCAGTATTTTTGTCATGATTATTGGGCATCAGTCAAGTTAATGTTGATGGAGTTATGCTGCATTTGTACTTCTATAACTGCTGGAATATGAATACATTAACCAATTATCCATCTATCAAGTACATAAATCTTGTAAGAATAAATTGATTTGAACTGGTCTCACTCAGTCCAATCTTTGCCTCAAAAATCTTTAAGAATAAACTTAGTGTATCTATGCTGTGCATTTATCTCCTCGAGAGCAGGACTCTAGGTGGTGAGAGAACTGTAAAGAGACTGCGTCTGTCTAAAGCCTTAACAATGCCTGAAAATACAACAGTTCATGAGGCCTGCCGAAGGATGGCTGCTCGTAGGGCTGATGCTGCTTTGCTGACTGACTCGAATGCCTTGCTTTGTGGAATCCTGACAGACAAGGTCGCTGCCCTTTCTTTCATGCATAATATACCTATGGGTACTCGCTCTATCGGAGCACATAATGCTGCTTGTGTCTTTTCTGAATTGAAGGATATAGCAACGAGAGTCATTGCTGCTGGACTAAAGCTTGAGGATACACCTGTTTCCAAAGTCATGACACGGAATCCTATTTTTGTTCTTTCAGACACACTAGCCGTGGAAGCATTGCAAAAGATGGTGCGAGGTTTGTATGGATTTTAGTACGCTATGGGATTTTTTGAAAAAAAACTTGTATATGAAACCGAAAATGTTTTACCTTCAAAACTTCCCATTCCAGGAAAGTTCAGGCATTTGCCTGTTGTGGAGAATGGTGAGGTAATTGCATTGCTTGATATAGCTAAGTGTCTATATGATGCCATTGCACGAATGGAAAGGACAGCTGAGAAAGGAAAAGCCATCGCAGCAGCTGTTGAAGGAGTGGAAAAGCATTGGGGAACTTCTGTTTCTGGTGTGTGCATGGTGAATAGTTGAAAGTAAATGAGTGACATCACGTGATTGCATACTATCTAATTTCCTTTTGCTTTACACATCATCAAATCATTCTTAATTATTATATGAAATAGGTCTCATTGCAGCTTCCTGTCTTAACTGGTTTCTGTGCAGGGCCTAATACATTCATTGAAACTCTCCGAGAGCGGATATTTAGGCCTTCTTTGTCGACCATTATTTCTGGGAATACAAAGTAGGCAACATCTTCATGTGGAATTTACATTAATTAATTTATTAGATTTTGTATGATTTTATTAAGATAAATTTAATGGTTTTATGATTAACTAGTTCTAACATCATATATAGGGTTCTTACAGTTTCACCAACAGAGTCAGTATTAACTGCAACAAGGAAGATGCTTGAAGTTCAAATAAGTTCAGCAGTTGTAACAGTTCAAAATAAACCTCAGGGCATATTGACGTAAGCTCCTTAGTTTTATTATGTATATGTTTCTTTGAACTATAGTTTTTATTACTTTTTAACTCCTTTATGGTTGTCTTATCTCTCTGTTTTTTCTCGTTGCTTTTGAATCAGTTCAAGTGATATCTTGATGCGGGTTATTGCAAAAAATCTTTCTCCAGATTCAACCCCTGTGGAGAAGGTATTAATACCCCATGGAGTCTTTCATTTCACAAATTTTGTTCTCTATGATGCTCTGCCATATGATTGTGCAATTAGCTTCCATCTCCATCCTTGTGAAGAGCATTATGCTTTAGGTAATGCTTGCTTGTGATGACAGGATGTCAAAAGTAGAGATACCTCTCGTATTATTCATAAAAAGAAAAAAAAGAAAAATGACAAGACGTAAGAAGTTTTGTGGTCATTGCAGTTCCAAATAATATTTTTTGTTTCATGTTACAGCTGTTTTGTAATGCTCTAGTCTATTGTTTTCTTTCCTTTATACTTCTTGACTACTATACATTGGTACAAAAGTTTTTAAATATTGTATATTGTGCTTAGATTTGCAAATAATTAACATGTTACCCTGATCAGATCCTGTTAATTCACAAAAACATTCAGATTCTGAGCTTATTATTAATAGATTGTACTATTATTCATCATGTGAGATGCATGTGCATTCTTCAAGGGAGGGAACTTGGATGGCTGTGACACAATCCAGCAAGAGTGCAGCTGCAGAAACTTTTATGCGCAGCCATGTAGAAGCTGCTGGGAACTCCTAGAAATAAATATCGAAGAAAATATATTTATCGTGAGCCTCATGCATGAAAATTACATGAAGGGCTTTGGAGTCTAGGAGTGTGCTCTACAAACCATTTTCATTATATATGTGTGTGTGTGTGAGTGTGTGTGTGTGTGTGTGTGTGTGTGTGTATGTATATATGTATATGTATATATATATATATATATATATATAGATAGATAGATAGATATGTGTGTGTATATATCTATATGTACATATATATATATATATATAGATGTATGTATGTCTATATATATACATATATATACATACTTATATATATATATATATATATATATATATATATATATATATATATATATATATATATATGTACATATAAATGTGTATAAATATCTATATATGTGTATATATATATATATATATATATATATATATATATGTATATGTATATATGTGTGTGTGTCTGTATATATATATACATATAGATATATATGTATGTATATATATCTATACGTACATATATATGTGTGTGTATATATATATACATAAATATATTGATATATATGTATATGTATATGTGTATATATATATATATGTGTGTGTATATTAAGGATCGTTGAACCAGTACCGGTAGGCGTACTGGTCGGCTACCGAACCGGTTCGGTATTGGTTCAGACCGGTTTGAACCGGTACCAAACTGGTACTTCTAGTTCGGCCTCCAAAAGTCCAAAAAAAATTGGGCTAGCCAGTACCGGCCGGTACGAAGGCCGGCATGGGCCGGTTCAAACTAGTACGAGCCGATACCATTTTTTAATGCCAAACCGGACCAGTTCGGTACTGGCTGAACCAGCTGGTACGGGCCGGTTCAGCATTCTTTTGTGTGTGTGTGTGTATATATATGTATGCATATATGTATATATATGTCTGTATATATGTATGTATGTGCATGTATGTGTGTTGTCTAAGTGACAAATTTATGAATGTATAATCCCTTATATCACATAACTGATGTATTGTCTTTGATCCAGACAGATTAAATGATCAAACACCATCTTCCATGTTGAGAAGTATTTCGAATTCTTCTTTTTTTGTTTGGAGGAAAAAATCCATCCATGATGAATATTTTCAAAAGTTTAAGATTCAGTATAAGAAAAGGAAGTAGAGTTCCTATAGGAAATCTGATCACCTCCAAAGTTAAATTTTGGCTTATCATAGAAAAAGAATCAATATCCTTTCAGATGGCTGCAGGTCTCCACCATGGCCATTTTAAGGTTGATTTGTATAAAGACAGTGATGCAGGCTGGCCCCACACCCTTAGCTGCCACAAGATCCCTGAGTAACCTTTGGGCCCTTCCAAGACTATTAGAGAGAGGATACAAAGTGATACTTGAGTCACAAGTGTCCAATATGCTTAAATTTTGTGAATCAGGTTAGTACGAGGTTAAGTCATGGTCTTAGTAGTAGTCTAATGCACAACTGACTTAAAGATGTCTTCACCACGGATAGCACAGGTTGAATCTGAATCTCAATCACTTCCATTATGTCTAATATTGATACTTAGACAGGTTTTGTCAGGTTTAGTCCAATTTTGTCAGATCCATACCTGGCCTGGTTGGAGGTTGTATCCTAATTTGGGACACATTCCCAACACATTTTGCTCCTTACATGGGGTATAAGTCAGGCCAGATATTGGTCCATTCAAGCCACTTGCAGGCTCCTACTATGTACCATAACATCGTGATTAGTATGCTACTATATGGATTGTTAGTGGTTCAATACCATGCCTAACAAAGGAACTCTTATGTTAAGGTTTCATGCAGTCTAAACATCATCTAATAGATAGATACACTATGAACCAAGGCAAGGTTTGCTGTCTCGGTACCGGATCCCGGACTGGTGCCACACTAGCACAGTGTCGGTACAATACGGTATAAAATTTTTTTGGCATGCCGCGTGTCGATACGCCATCTATACCGGATACCGATACTGAACCAGTATGGTATGGTCTCTCCGTACCACCTGGTTCAGGCTGGTACGGCATGCCTTGAACCAAGGTAATACCAGTCCACTACTATATATCTGTTGTCAGAGTTATTTCACAAAATTTTGCTAATGACATAAACGTACAACATGCACACTCACCTTTGACAAGTTGATATTTCAATTGCACGATGAAACTCAAAGCATGGAACATGGGATTCTCACATTGCAGGTCATGACTCCAAGTCCTGAATGCGCAACTGTTGATACACCAATCCTTGATGCTCTTCATATCATGCAGAATGGCAAATTTTTGCATCTCCCTGTTGTAGACAGAGGTAACCTTTCTCTGTGCCAACAACGTAAATAGAATGACAAATAAATATATAAGTAACATCTATGTGAGTGATAAATATGCATATAGAATTATTTGTATTTTTATTAGTGATAGCAATCCTTTTGATTGTTTCTGACATTTTGTTCTTTCAAATAGATGGGAAAATTGTTTCCATGGTTGACGTAATATGCATTACTCATGCTGCAGTAGCCACAGTAAGTCACTATTGTATTTCTTTTGGGCCATTATATGGTTTGTTTTTCCTTCACTTAATTTTCCAACTTTAGCAAGCTTGCTTCAACTGCATTTTAGATACCAAGTACTATTAACTAGTTATATATGACTAAATGCTGATATTAAGCTTAGCATTTGTCATCTTTTCTTCCAATCTGTCTTTAGTCAATTATTTGACTGGATGATAGAAGTCCATGCCTCAGAGTCAGATGTAACTTTTTGACAATTGCTGTAGTAATCCACAAAAAATGCCACTAAATAACTATGCTAGTTTTGCAATTTCTAGTCCTACAATATATTTCATTTCTCTCTTTGCTTCTTAATCAAGCCCAAATAGATGGGAATAGGCAGAATGGTTGTGGTTATGGTTCTCTCTTTGTTTCTCAAGTTTCTGCTCATGTTTGATATTTAAATTTTATGGATATTACTTGGACTTAGAAGAAGCTGAGTGGGCCAAGATGCTAGTAAACTGAGCTAATCCTACGATGACTTATATGACAAAGTTGGAGTTCACGAAAGCCAAGATGGAAAATACTAAAAAAACCTTAAGGTAAGGATAAGGGAAATATTGATAACCAGACTGAGTTATGCAATAATAACCAGGAATATTTCGTTAGTTGATTATCAAGATTCAAGATTCAATCATGTTATACACATTATTTTCTTATTAGAGAGATTGATATGTAAATATTGTGAAGTGCTACCAAGAAAACCTATTGGCTATGGTTTCACCCTAGGAATAAGGAAACTGATGAAATCATAGATGTTGAAGTACATGTTTTTGGAAACTGTAAGGAGATCATGTAATGACCTTTAGAGACATTTATCTTTTTAATTTTCCCCTCTCCTTGGGTTGGGGGGAGATGGTGTCACATGAAGGCAACTAAACTTGAAGATTTTGTTGACCATGATGGCAGTTCAAATGATAAATTCTACAAAAACCACTCAAATAGTTATAGGAAAATCTGTGATAAGACAGCACATATGTAATAGACTTGGTATTTCAATGTTGATGTCCAAAAGTCTAGGAAAGCAGTCATGCTTTTTAGAATGACAAAAATTAAATGGCATAAATAGGATGAGATATGAAACTGAAAAAAAAATAAGGTAAACCTGACAAAGTAAATATGGAATTTATCCATGTGCAATATGAGAGGTTGCCTTAAATGATGTCAATTATATCTGAGTATATAGGTAAGGCATCAGTGCGAGTCTATGTTGGATTATTCCCATATCCATTTCTTTTTAATGGACTCATTGCAAAGTGCGAAAACTAATGCCCATGTCTAAGTATTGGATTCGGGTGCTTAAAAAATTGATGTTTTATCCCATTAATGAGAGGCTTGAAAAGTGTATAGAATCTAGACTTATTTGCCAGATGAGGGAGAAGAAAATTAGATAAATCAAATCAATACATAAAGAGTTAAAATGCTATCTTATTGATGACGGATTGGGAGAATAAGGACACATAAATAAGATTATTTCATAAGTTATTAAATGAAGACTCTGCCAGAGGATATTTTTTGAGAATGAGCATGATACCCCAGGTGGCATTGTAATTCAGATATCCAACACATGGATAACTTTCAAAGTGATGCAATGTCATGAGAGCAATGCATAACACAAGCTAAGAATCTTATTCAGTAAGATTTAAAGTTAGAACATCAAATGCTTGGCGAAGTCTTTCTACTTTCTAGGCCTTATTATAAGAAGAAGATTAGACGCAACCTACAAATTTGCAGTCAACTAGTTGAATTAAACATATTGCCTACAAAATGAGGTTACAATGATTAGTGCAAGAATGATGATAATGACCTTAAAAATCCAAAGTTTGAGCACATGGTTTTGGTCTGAAATTTCTTAAAGATATACAAGTTATTTGAAATATTTTGTAAGCAATAAAAGAGGGAAAGTTTAGAAAAACTTTAAAAAATAATACATACTAAAAGGGCGTATTACACATTGCTTTTAAAGTATGTCTATGTTTTGTTGTACAGTTCAATGGTTTCAATCAAAGACCATCAAAATATTTAAAACTATAAAAGAAATGAATTCATAAATTAAATTCAAAAAAACATCATTTACTTATTTAATGAGAATCTTGCACACCATACACGAAAAATTGACACACTTTATTGCCACCAAATGCATATACTCTGGCAGTCTTGTGCGATGTTGGTGTAGAATGGACCTAAAGGCAATCCACATCGAAATGTGCAAGAAGTTCACATATCTTAGAATTGTTTCAAGGAATAATAAGTTAAATTTTAATTTCTCTTTAGTTTGAGAAAAGTGTAGTTCCTTGAGATCTATCTACAAAGCCTTTCTTGGTGTGAATCCCATATGCAATGATTTATGAATACTAAAAAATTCACGAAACCTAAGTAATCTTAATAACAAGCTTCTAGACCTAGATCTGTCATAATCAGTAACAATTGAAAAAAAAAAAAGAAAAAAAAAAGAAAAGCAGTTCCAAAAGTGGTACTAAAATCCAACGTTAATTGATCAACTTCAAGTGAAACCTAAAGGTCATAAAGATTCAAAACAAGAGTAAGTATGAATAGGTTCCTCATGGAACTGCTCCAAACCAAACTGTGCTGGTTTCTGTCAGAAAATCTTACTAACAAATTCATATTTCTTTATTCTAGTGATGTCAACCATATAGGTTGTTTTCAGTCTTAAATAATTGATAAATAGAAGAAAAGAAACTAACATGGTTTTAGTGAACTTGGGGGAAAGCATAGAGTATTGCAAGTAGTTATTTGGTGGGTGTGAAGGAAGAAATATGTAATAAAGTTTACGTTAAGACTATCAAGTACATCCATGGAATAGGGAATATTGTCAGAAGCAGATTTTTGAGAGAATCATTTTATATTTTCCTTTGTTTTCCCTTTTTTTTTGAGAGAACAATTGTTAGAAGTAGTTACAAGAAGGAACTTTAGTTTCCTTTTATAGCAGCCTATGCTCGGTAGGTCATCTCTTTACATATTTTTTATGTAGCTGCCTCTCTCTCTCTCTCTCTCCCTTAAAATGAAGAAAAAGAAAGAAAGAAAGAGACTGCTGATAAGAAATGCCGTGGTTATGTTAAATGATATGATATTGTGGTAATTGTGAAATGAGAATAAGTTTGAATGCATATTTGGATATATGGAGGATAAGGCATAATTAGAAACAAATGGAATGATATTTAGGTGGGGAAAATGAAGAGCTTTCCAAACCTGACTGCAAAGAGATGCCCCAACATCATCATTTCTTTCTCTCTTTCATTTTTTCCCTCAAAAAGCTGATGAGAAGGATGAATACATATATCTAATGGTGTTAAAACATGTTAGACAAAGTGGAAGGGCATCTTTGAGAATTCAAGATCCAACATAAGACAACAATGATGCCTGCAATATTTTATGGAATACAATCGGCAATAATGAGGGTCCAAGCTCATACATTAGGCATCACATAGATGAGAATGATAAAGTGGAGAATTGTAAAACTAAGAAGATATTATTTGAACTGAGTGAATTGATGAAGGCATAGAAACTGAACTGGCCAAGGGAATGAAGATGGAAAATTGAGTAGATTTTGGCATCGACATCAAAGAACTCATGGCATCAGGAAAATTGAATGGATACAATATGTAGCTCAAATCAAAGATGTTACTGTCAAAAGAAGAAACTGGGGAAAGAATAAGTAAAGCCATCTTTTTATAATTTGTAAGTTCAGTAGGCGTTGGTTATGAACTATATTTCTAACACCTATAATAGTTATGTAATATCTTATATGAGGTTTTGCATTATGGAAGTGAATTATTAATCGTAATCAATATTGAGGATGAAGGTGTCAGTATATTTGATCTACATCTAGTTCAACTCCTTTCCTTCGACAATATGCCACATACTTATATGATACCATATTGGTATTTGGTATGTCTAGATCCATGGGCCTGAACTTCGGGCAAATGCTAGATCCTGTGGTGGTCCAAAGGTCACATCTATGTCAAGAGGTGACCTCATTACTTCTGACTTTCAGGCTCTTTTCTTTGAGATCACTTAGTACTGGTCTCAGAAATTAAAATATATACTTGGTTATATGATGTTTTCCATCATTTAGCTATTCTAATTATCCCACATATCTCACACTGGTGCATAACTGTCACAATTCCATTTGCTTTAGGAACAAAGGCTGTATGCTAGGGATTATCTGGTTTATCCTATATCCAAAGTCTAATTGTAACCTCTGCAATGAGAATATCATACTTTGTTCTTTTTTACAAGCATATGTAGTTAAGGTTTTGCAATTTAACTTATATATTTAGCTTTATGGTCTTTCTCTGTGCATTATTGATGGGATGTAATCTGGATCTCTGCCTGTCATAAATCAAGGTTGAAAGCACAGGGGGAGTTGGAAATGAGGCAACAATTTCCATGATGCAAAAGTTCTGGGATTCTGCTATGGCCTTAGGGCCTTCAGATGATGATGACGATGCACGGAGGTTACATGCTCTAGTTTGCATCATGAGAACCTTCAATACTCAATAGCACATCTAACTTAGTCATATGGTTGTGTTCCAGCGAAAATTCCATCAAGATTGCATCGGAAGGGACGGACATAGTAGGGTCTTCTAATCCTTCTTCAAGCTTACCTACCACATTCGCGTTTAAGCTCGAGGACAGAAAGGGCAGGATGCATAGATTTAATTGTGGTACGATCTGCGCCCTCATTATCTTTCAGTCTAAAAATATCGATCCCTGTTAAAGTCCTGCATTCTTAGACGGTTGGTCATGTTGGTGGTGTCCATTTCAGACACGCGAAGTTTGACATACCTCATCACTTCCATCCTCCAGAGGGTGGGTAATGACATCGACAGGAATCATTTGCCACAAATTCTGGTATCTTAGAAATGCCTTTACTAACTTCAGCAGCAGTATATTTGATGGTAAGCCTATCCTATCAAGAGGTTCTTTAACATGATTCCTTTCGATCATGTTTTTTGCAGTACGAAGACGAGGATCATGACAAAGTCATTCTTGCATCGGACAGCGACCTATCTGCAGCTGTGGAGCATGCTAGACTAGTTGGTTGGAAGGTATCATGGCCTTGCCCCAGATAATTATCACTCTTTTATCTCTCCAATGCTACCTTGAACTCTCCTTTTCCTATCAAGACTAGCTGTCGTAAAATCTGGCTTTCAACTTTTTCTTTCGGGATGAGAAACTCTTTTCACCCAGTGTCAGTTGCTTGCATGAACGACAGCTGAATCCTCTGGTGGCATCGGTTAGTCTCGATGCCTAGTTTGCTCTGGATCAAGGGAGTTCACTTCTGTTTTCTTTTTTCTTCCTTCTCTTCTTTTTGTAGGGTTTAAGGTTATATTTAGATTACACAGGCACAGGAGGTCGAAAGAAGCGAGGCGGATCAGGAAGTATGGACTATGCTAACACGGATGCATGGGCATCGGCGTATGGTGCGGTTGCAGCAGGAGCTGCACTTGTTGCTGGGCTCGGTGTGATAGCTTACCTGAAGAGATGAGGCTTGTGAGTGGTATCAATTCCTAAAGGCCACTCATCTATCCAGAAAAAAACAGCAAGCAGAGAGGTTAAAACACGCGATTCCCAACGGCCAATTCAAGTATCCCACCAAATTGCTGTACAAAATCATGAATGATATCATAATGATGCATGTGAATGTATACTAAGTATTCCCATTGTTACTGTATTAAATCATGAGAATGTTTCAGTGCTCTGGCCGTCCTTTGGAAAAAAACAGTGAACATGCTGTCCTCTTTTGTCTTGGATGATCCTGTGTTCCTCACGTTTTTGTTTGTGGGTGGGTGCGACAGCATGGATATTTGATGGTATTCATGTCTGAAAGGATTCCATCTACCTTGTTAGATACCTGATGACGTGGAACACATTAAAGTAACCATATTGCCCTACATACATGTGCATGCAAAATATATATAAGAGCTTCTGCTGAATAGACTTGACTACGTCTGAACTGTAAGTTAAAAGTTAGGAGCCTTAATCCTATGATCCTACAAAGATTCCTTCAGCTTATCATGCATCCCTAGTGCCTTGCCCTCTAATAACCCTACCATTTTGTTTTGGAACCTGCCCTCTTTTTCATTGTGCATCTATCCTTCTGAGATATACTGATTTCATCAGTCATTAGTCATGTATTAAGAAGTGCTCTTTACTCCTATACCAAGAAAAGCATAATTAGTCAAAATTTTCCTTAGTCATTTAGGAATTGCGAATACATTGTTCGATAATGAAGATTTTCTAGTTTTATTGTAGCATTGAAGGATTATAATTCTAGAAAGATGGAAAACTACAAAAAGCTTGAAGAGTTATTGTTATGTTGAGAGTACTCAGCCTTCTGTGTATTGGGATCGAAATGCGTATCAAAGATGGCACATGCAATTGGAATGGAATTGGATAAGTTACTTTCTTCCAGACTTGTGATGAGGAGGAACCTTTTACTTTTAAAAAGAATGCCTTTGTGTTGCCATTTGGCCATTTCATTACAATTCCATGCTTCAAATCGATCTAAGGAATAATACTGTGACACCTAGAGCATGTTACAATGTCATAGATTCATAAACAGAATTATTATCTACTTTGATAGTGTACAATGCTTAGAGATCAGGAGTTGATACCTTACGTCTCACGATGGCCGCCAATCTGCTCGTGAGAATTTGTCAAACTGTTCGAGTCATGACACTAATGACTTGATGAGTCAGAGACACTGAAACTTAATCTATGCCTGACCACGCTTCCTTCATTACCAATGGCTAGATGAGTTATTAAGCACCATACACCAGCTAGGAGAGGTTAGAGTTATGGCTGTATTCATCCAAAGGCCATGTACAGCAGTAATGCCAGTTTTGAATTAGTTATCCATGTCTCATACTCTCATCTGACTTAATATGCAATTCCTGTGAATCATCCTCAGGATTTCTGTGTCAAGACCTGTGGACTCCTTTGGGATGGAGTATGAGGGTTCTGAAGATTGTTATTTGGCTATATCCAGCAGGTCTGAACTCTATTTCAGTCCGTTGTTTCAGCAAGGAGCGTCCATCACATGGCTGTAGTTCTACTTCATGGCCGGAACATTATCCCACTCTGGTGGTCTTTCAGCTGTAGCGCATGTTTCCAGAACTTCAATTTTCTTTCATTTTCCTAGCACTTCATCATTTTGTACAATGATGGGAACATAGATTTACAAAAGAAAATAATAACAATAATTTGAAGAGATTACATGACTATAATCTAAGAGAACAAAGTTGAACATGCATTGCCTCTTTGCCCCGATCATATGGTGTTGAGATGGTGTTGTTGCAGAATTATCAACTATATGGATCGAACAAATTTCACCATCAAAACAAACTATGTTAATAAAAGGACATGAGGACTTGCAGAGCAATGTTACCACTGAAGATGTTATTTCTCAAGTGCAGGAAAAAGACTCTCACATGCAGCAGATGAGCAAATCACCTGGGGCTATAAAGTCTGTTTCAGCATTGATTGATTGGCAAACCATCAACTCCACAATAAATTTGATATTTTATTCAAAAAATAAAAAGAAGAAGATTAGATGACTATAATCTAAGAGACATAGGAAAACAAGCATTGCCTCTTTGCCACTATCATATGGTATTGAGATGTTGCAAAAGTATCCTGCACGGATCGAATAAATTTCAGACTAAAAGACTTCACCATCAAAACAGATTATATCAGTAAAAGGACACGAGGACTCGCAGATCAATATCACCTAATTCTGTAATGTTTGTTTCAGCATTGATTGGTTGACAAACTATCAGTTCCACAATAAATTTGGCAACAACACACTTTGGCAGACCATTGATTATTCCCTCAAAGAGGGCAGGCAGAAGCCAGACAAATCCAGTGATTCTTCCAAAGAGCAAAATAAAAGGGAGCGAGAAAATGAGTCAGCTAAACATCTCTCAGCTCTACATATGTTTCCAAAATTATACAGTCTCTGTTCTCAAAATGTGTTGCCCTATTATGCATGGAAAACCAAAATGCTCATGGTGCAGCTTATAAAACACAGCACCCCATGAGACAGGATGGATCTCTGATAGCATCATGAACAGATTCCACGGCCAGACCTAATATACATGTTGTGGTAAGCTTTCTTCCTTTATAGAGCCACAGCCGACCAGTTTCCAATGGACATTCTAGATCTTCCAATAAGATCACCTCAAATGAGAGAAAAGACAAGCTACCATTGCAAAAACCATACCATAGTGTTCGCATAACTTTTTACATAATCTGGCTGTCCAAACTAGCCATTTCATTATTGATCTACTGAAGAAAGCAACAAAACATGTCCCCCTCAAACAAGAGGAAATAATATATAGAAATGATCATGTTCTCATTTCTGTAAATCTATGGCAGGTTTTAACATTCCTTTTCAAACCATCGATTCAACCACAAAGCGAAATAAACAGCCAAATAAGAGAACAACCACCCTCATTCAATAGAAAATCCATAACACAAAACACTTTTATCGCCCGGCATTCCTGAAACAGCCAGCAGCTCTGAGACTCCTCAAGCATAGTTCAGCCGGAATATGTCATTCAGCACATAGAAGCTTCCCTGAGGTGTTGGCATCAAATGAAACATCTATGGAAGAAAGAAAACAAAGTGTCAATTTTGATTAGTTGTCATGATCAAATAGATGAGCACAACAAATATAATATTGTCTCGTGAAATGATGGAAAGCAACATGCATAAAGCAAGGGCAACAAGCGAATAGCTTTATTACATCTTATCCGTTATCAACTAACACAATCAACAAAAATCAGACAGGACACTAAGTTTCAGATCTATTAAATTAATTTGAAAGTTGTCAATCAAAACAAAGGAATGGCACTATTTTTGATCTCACATAGACTGTTTCGTGACTACCAAATTTGATGGTTGAACAGGTGTAGCCCTAACTTGCCATCTTGTGTTCACCAGAAACAGGTGATTCACTGGTTGGATGCCAAGGATTATTGTCCCCATTCACTAAAAGAGAGGTTCTAGATATCTTTCTACAATAGAAGGGTAAGTTATAGAAATGGGCTGAGTAAGGGGGACTAATATGTCTAAATCACTTAATTAGTATCAAATCAAATATTAGTTCTTTCTTTTATTACCATATCTCCAGAAAAGCAAACCAAGAAACATGAGAATGTAAATACACAAAAACAAAGACAGAAAAACGGCACGCCATGGTTAAGCATGTGGTTTGTTTTTTAAGAGGATTTACTGTGACACTGTCCACCGGCCTAAATTTTTGAAAATGACCTGGTTTGCCTCCCTGTCAGTGGCAGAGCCAAGACTTTTCTCAAGGTGGAGCAGCAACAAGAATATAATACACACACACACACACACACACACACACACACATAAACATGTTAAACCATGTAGAAAGAAAAAATTAATAAAAACTTTAGTAAGGACTCACTTTAAAGAGGCATGCAATAAAGATAGCCCAATTTATGAGGCTTCTTCATAGGTATCAAGATAATTGGAAATTGGGAAGACTTAAAGAAGAGAAACATAAGCAATATTTCACTTAGTGACTCATACATGACCAAATTGCCATTCGTCTATTGTATCCCTCATCTAACTGTAGGTGAGGTTTTATACTTTTGATTATCCAAATTTCTCCAGCCTTCAAAACATCAAACTATTCCGACATGGTGAGAATAGGATCTCATATCAACACTCTTTTTATCTAACGACATAATTGTAATGGCAAATGAAAATTGTTTTATCATCATTCCCTTCTCTTTATTTTTATTTTGTATTTTAGTTTATACTATAGTTTTATTACACATATAATAACACAGCTTTCTTCTTACAACTTGATGAAACTTATTGACAAAAGCAAAAGAAAAATCAAAGATAAGAGTTAAATAGTCCAAGAATAATGAAATATAACAAAGAGATGTTCAGCATTTTTTAAGCTAATGACATGGTCTAATATACTCTCAAACAAGAAACATCTTGCAAGAATTATAAATAGATGAAAATGAAGAAATAAAGAGATACACCCATATGAAGAAGCTGTCCCAAGAAAAAGAAGAAGAAGAAGAAGAAGAAGAAGAAATGGAAACATGAAAAGAAAATGTAAAAACATCTCTGACAATCTGAACACAAACAACCCCATCCCTTTGCCTTTCTTCTTC
Organism: Phoenix dactylifera; assembly: GCF_009389715.1. Taxonomy (NCBI): domain Eukaryota; kingdom Viridiplantae; phylum Streptophyta; class Magnoliopsida; order Arecales; family Arecaceae; genus Phoenix; species Phoenix dactylifera. The sequence goes on along the minus strand of NC_052401.1, from coordinate 7,994,903 downwards.
TTCATCTTCAAGATAAAAACAACCTTCTCTAGTTCTCCCTTAGCAGCTTTCTCTAATCCTTCTACACCTTTCCTTCTTCTTTCACAGGATAACCCCCTTGTCCATCCATTTCTTTCTTCTACTTCAAGCTAGAAGCCACCAGCCAGACTTCCCCTTCCTTCCTTTCTTCTTCAATGTCGCGACAGCAAGATGGAGGTTAAGAGCAAACCACACATGCCAACTGCTTTCTCTCTAATTAATGTCTACTATTTAGGTTAAGTTCTGAAAAGGCAAGACTGTCCAGCTCAAGACTGCCCTCCTTTTCTTGTTATTCCTCCCCACCCAATCTATCACTGTCATACTCTTCCCTTCCTATCCTCTTTTTCTTTCCTTGTTTCACCATACTTTGGTGTTATAACAGATATGATTTCATACAAATCCTATTTACTGCAAAAACAACCCACAAAACCAGAATGCTACATCTCACTGCCTCATAGACAAAATCCTACACCATCTTAACCTGTTAGGCCCAGCCCTAAGCAACTCTCTTTCAACCCAATTTCTTCCTCACCTTGTCATGTTTCCTATTGAATCAAACACATGATATGACTCATTCTGCATAAATGAAACACCATGACACCTTAAACCTTATGCTACTTCATTCATCTTATAATCCTTGATGCCTAGAAGACCCAAAGACCCATTTATATCATCCCAAAACTTCCCTGCTGCAAATATCAAGTCAGCAAGCCAGCCTCATCTGAAGCACCATTTCCACTCTCATAAGCCATGTTATATGTGAACATTAACACAAGGGCTCACACTGTAGATACCCCTTTCGTTAATCGTTATATATCCAATACTCCAGACACAACTTTGAAAATATATTGATAACACAGAATTTCATAACTTACCAAAATCTACATCCCTTGGCATACCTGTAGAACTTCCCTAACATTTGCCATGCTAAGGATAAGCATAGAGAAGATCATTTATGTGCCAACAGCCTATCTAATAAAATACATATTTGATTGATATACATACAAATTTTGGATCTCACATCACTTATATTACATCATATCAGATTTCCTTCTCATACAACATATTATAAATCATTTGCAACAAATTATAGAATCTTAAGCATAAACAAGAAGCCTTCAAGTAAAGCATTTTTTTATGAATGCAGTTAACCTTTCCCTCCTGAATTCAGTGTAAGGTGGATAAAAGTCAGATATTCAGCAGCAGTCTAACAATGTATATAAGTAAGGCTAAAACCAATATATTTCAGCACCTAAGCCATCTCACATACCACCTTGGCGTAAGGAAGCATCCACACATTTGCATACTGTTACATATACTTAACTGATTATACTCACTAATTCTTAAAAAAAACAAACAAAACAAAACAAAACAGAGCATCATTTGTTTCCTACAGGTAACCTGCATAAAAGAACCGTTCATTAGGTAACAGTGCAATTATCTATGCGTGAAAATAATTTATAAGCAAGCAAACTGAACATGCATGATCAAAACTGTTCTGGTCATGATATTTTACATTCAATCTTGAAAGTCCCTTTTATCTACAATTAAAGTTTTTCTGTTGCTCGGAGAAATCTAAACACATATTAACCCTTGATATTCTTATATAAATTCACTGATAATTAACCATGAAAATTCACAGAATGCATAATGGAAAACCATAAGCAACAGCAGAACATAAAGCGAAAAGAGAGAACATCCATTTAGTTACAAACACAAAACTTCCTTCTTCAGTCTAATTTTATAAATTAAAGCACCCATCAATTTCAAAAAACAAATAGATCACATGTCGACAACCACTAGTATTGATAATATAATTTTACTAATAAAAATCACAGGTGCATAAAACCCTAGATCAGGTCACATAAGCAATAGATCCTAAGCACCAGATCATCAGATCGCAAACGAACCAAACCCTGGAATCATCATCCCAACCCAAAACGAACAGATCAAACCGGCGATCGGATCAAGATAACAAACCCTAGATCAAGAAAGATGCCGTGTTGATCAAAGTGAAAGAGGAGGGGGAGGGGTATGTACCTGGCTGAACTTGAGGGGGTGCTGCTCGCCGGCGAGCTGGAGGGAGCCGCTGACGAAGACGAGCATTCCGCCGGCGGGGCCGGAGGGCTGGCAGTCGACGGTGGAGACGTTGTGCTGGCACTGCTGGAAGGGAAGACTGGTGAGCTTGGCGACGATGGCCTGCGCCCCCTGCGTCTTCGCCCCTTCGAAGGTCAGCATCGAGCCCTCCTGGTAGAGGTTCCCCAGCCCCGGACGGCTCGTGTCAAACGTCCGGTAGTAGTGCTCCACGAACGCCTTCGCCAGCGCGTCCGGATCCATCGCTTCCGGCCCTTTCCAAAGAGCTCCCCCGCCTCCGCCGCCGCCGGCAGACGATAATACGCCGCTCTCTGGACTCCCTTTCTCTCTCTCGGAAGGAGAAAGCAAGAGACAAGCGCGAGAGAGATTGCGTAGAGGTGACGAGCGAGGGTGAAGCAGCGAGAGGTGGAGGGTTTATATCGTACGGCAGCGGCGGAGAGGAACCGGACCGGGCTGGACCGGACTGGGCCGAGCCGGAATTCGGCCGTGGTTTGAAACAACGGCTGTAAAAGCCCCTGCTGTTACGGGTTATAAAAATTGTTTATAATACAAATAATGACATTATTTTTATTTTTTGACCATTGTTTTTGCATATCATACTTTATACGTATATTTCATTTTAAACTTGTTATGCACATTTATATATCAAGTCAAATAAATTTATGCTTTATATTTAATGATACTTATAGCTTAAGTATCCGTTATTAGTTCATCGAATAGTCATTATTATGAGTATTCGAATGGATGTTTTATATCAAATTATTCTCTCAATCTTCTTCCTCCTCTTCCTCTGTGATAAGCGATGCATCACAAGAATCACTCTCAACCTAGTTGGTGCCCCTCTTTCCCACTCTCCTCTTATTCCTCTTTCCCACAATAAGATTACCTCACTATCACCACTGGCCTCTGATTTTCCTCATTCCTTTCTCTATCTCTATACAAAACCAATGATACCCCATAATTACAGGGCCGCTCCCAATATTAACGTAGTCTCTTCCTCCTTATTTTCCTCCTCTCCCACCCAATTTTTCCTTTGTGAATTGCGATGAGACAATAATACCCATTATTTTGGCAGATACCACTACTCCTCTTCCCCACCTTCCTTCTCCTTTTTTTTTTTTTTCCTTTCTTCTCTTTCCTCCTCCTCTACCATCATGACAAGTTAATGACATCTCAAAGTTAGATGACAACCCTACCATTGTACCTGCCTCTTTTCCAGCCCTCCTCCCACTTTTCCTTACATCCTTCCCCTCTTCCTCTTCCTCCTCTTTTTTAGCTGCTGCTTCTTTTTTTTCTGCACTAAAAATAGAAGTATCATATATAACGTATACGAATATAACCAAAAAAAATCAAAAAACAATATATCGCGGAGAGCAACTCCTCTTGTCCCACCCAGAGGTGGTAGTAATTGGCAACAAAAGAAGCCATGTAATATGCAGCCCTATTGGCCTTTCTAAACACATGCTTCACCTGAAGCATCATCCCATCACAGACCATAGCTCGGATATTTTTCAGAGCAGGTAGTAATCGCCAACCCCCCGAAACCTGCAAAATCCACCCATGGCCCGAATATCCCACCACACATGCTTCCCCTCTTTTTTTACCCTAAAGGAAGATACCAAGTGATAGAAAAGTCATTTTTCATATCCTATTACCTTAATCATAGACTGTAGTTAATTATATGGGTAGAACGATTGTGTTATTGAGAGTGCAACATAATATTATTTGACTTGATATGTAAATATATATAAGAATTTTTTTTAAAAAAAAACTATATGATATGCTATATATATGTTGCTGGAATTTGGACCCAGGGGCGACCGTCGGCTGAGGAGGGGGGAACTCCGGCGAGAATCGACGAACGGCGGTCCGGCTGGTGCGCGACGTCCTCCGGAAAACCTGCAAGAAGCCGATGGCCGGGGTTTCCGGCGCCGACCCTCCGATGCTTAAGTTAGAGGGGGCAAGTGTATGAACGGGAGTCGTGAATCTCTCGAGTTTCAATTTTTTCCAACACTACTCTCCGACTTCCGAGCTTGAGCTACTCGCAGGCTCGAGCGCGGGAAGTAGCTTCAGTCGTGTTAATGTTAATTAGAGAAATTTTGAATTATCGCGCGCTTCAAGGCCCTTTTAATGGGCGGCGTCTCCTTTTTTGGAAACGTTTCATCAAGGGAGTACCTTTTCGTTTTTCGAAGTGTCCTCGCGTCGTGGGCTCATGATGGGGCCACACGATCCGACGAGGCGCTTCCGTATTCGAAGCGTCAGCTCGAACTGAATGCAGCACTTTAATTTTCGGGGTCGACACATGTCGTGATCTGGATGGGGAGCCGTGCTCCGCCTCGCAGATCCGGGCCGTCGGAGGGATCTATATATAAATCCCTACTTGGCCGTCTCTGACTTCTTCCCCATTGTCTTTCTCATCTTCTTCCTAGCCCGAAGCGGTCGATCCTCCATTACCTCCGGCGAACTCCCAAGGTGTCCCTCTCTTCGTTTGCTCGGAACCCCCTCTTTCTCCCCTTCTCTCTTTCTTTTCTTTTCCTAATGGGTCTTGGTCCGGATGAAATCGGGTCCTCAATGAGTGAGGTGGAGGTTGAAATGGCCGAGAAATGGTTTTTTCCTCGGCGAGGGTTCCGTTTGGAACCCGCTAGGTTGGGGGATCGGGTAACGAGCCCCCCCGTGGGTCGGATCGGAGTGTATTTGGAGGCACTCTGGGTCGGCCTGTGATTTTTCCTCCATGGGTTCGTGAATGAGTTGCTCGGAGAGTATCAACTCGTCCCGGCGCAACTTGCTCCGAACGCATGGAGGACGATTATCGGATTCCTGTCCTTGTGCATGGCATATGGGATCCCGTCTTCCGTGAACGTCTTCCGGCGGCTCTTCATGTTGAAGTCCAACCCGAGAGATGGAAAGTGGCTCTATATCGCCCTTCGGGGGGGGGGGGCACTCTTCCAGGGCGCTCCAACGTCCATTCACGACTGGAAGAAAAAGTTTTTCTTTTTGGGTTCCGAGCGGTCATGGGGGTTCGACCCTAGGTGGAGGCAGAGCCGGCTCAAGACCGCCAACAGACTCCCCAGGCTTTCCACGCGCGAGCAGGGGATCTTTAACGCCGTTCGCGGCCTCGGGGATGGTATTCTTCTGAGCGGCCTCATGAGCGAGGACGCTCTAGTTAATATCGGTCTGAGCTCGGCGCGCCCTCAGGGTAAGGGTAGTAGTAACTTAAAAAAATTTCCTTCTTTTTCCTCCTCCTTTCTCCTCATAATATTTTACTAACTTATTTTGCTCGTCCTTGCAGACATTGCGAAGATGGTGACCAAGAGCGAAGCTTTGTACGCTCAGTTCCGAAAGAGGGCGGCCGAGCTCGGAGGAGTCCTGCCCGAGCCCAAGAAAAAGGCCAAGGTCTCGGCGGACGGGGCCGCCGAGAGGGGCGCTCCCCAAGTTGAGCCCTCCGAAGCTGCTCGGAGGGGGGGCTCGAGCTCCGAGCCCGGGAGCTCAACAAGAGCCACTTTGGCGCTCGCATGTCCGGCGCCAATCTCGCAGGTCCCTGGTCGGTCTCCCGTCCGACCCGAGCGCCCGGCATCCGAGCCGGGCAGCAGCCGAGGGGTCGCGAGGCCGCCTTCGCCGAAGGCGACAAGACCCAGCCTCCCCGTCCCATCGGAGGACGAGGGCCAACAAGAAAGGCGGCCCTACACTCCGGAATGGGCAGTGTTTGAGGGCGACTCAGCCCTCGAGAACGTTGAGACTGCGCGGCAGATCTTCCGCATCGCACTTCTTCCAGCCGACAAGGCGAAAATTCAGGCCATGAGCCTGAACAATTTTTTGGAGTCAACTCGCCTTTCTGCTATTCGGGTAAGTCTTCATTATTTTCCATTATTTATTCCTTACGCTTTTAGCTTTTATGCCCTAATTCTATCCTCGGCCTAATTTCTCTGTCTTGCTTCGAGCACCTCCACGAGATCGAGACGCTGATCTCGATCGGGGCGGACTACAAAGAACGAGCCCGTCGGTGTTTACAGGCACAAGAAGAGGCCGAGAATAAGCTAGCGGAGCTCGAGCTCCACAAGAAGGAGCTTCTGCTTAGAGTGGGGGCTACCGAGGATGAAGTCCAACTTTTGACCGCGGTGCTTGAAGAAGAGAAGGCCGCCCATGCTCTGACTAGATCGGAGTTGCGGGGCGCCAAGGCTCGCTTGGCCGAGGCACGGTCCCTGCTCATCGTCCGTGAGTAGGAAATAAAGAACGCAGAGCCGAAGGCCGAGCAACTTGAAGCTCAACTAGGAGCTCGGGAGAAGGATGCCCAGGAGCGGCCCAGAGCGCCGTTCAGCTCTTCCGTGAATCGAAAGAATTTTGCGATCTGCTCAAAGAGGAGGCCGTGAACGGGCTCATCCAGGGATTCAACAACTTCCGCAATCAGCTGAAGCGGCTCTGCCCCGACTTCAACCTCGACCTGCTTCAACCGGGAGCGGGGGTCAAGTTCGAGGCAGACAACTCGGTTGAGGCGGGGACCCGGGTGGTTGAAGAAACCGCTCAAGAGGCCGAGGCCACTGCTGAGGAAGGTCCACCGGGAGCACCCGAGGCTGCTCCCGAGGTTGTTGACGACCGGGCCGAGACCGCCACGGAGGAACCAACCACTGCCGAGGAAGGTCCAGCGGGAGTTCCTGAAGCTACCCCCGAAGCTGCCGAGGACAGTGGGGCCGAAAGGATCTCGGCTGCTGGTGCCGCGCTCGCCCCCTAAGGTTCTCTTTTTGTTTTGTTATTTTTGTAAAAGAGGATGGCCTTTGTGTCTGTTATACGGTCGAGCCTCAATTTTGTACTCAGCCTTCGAGCTTTTCTTCTAAATGAACTCTTTTCTAAATTTGTGTGGTTGACTTGAGTCTTGCTTCTCAGTAGATCTAAGTTTTTTCGGGTTCACTCAAGTTCATGGACTTGGGCTCTGCGGCCTCAACCATGTTCGTTACGTAGACTTAGGTTTGGCATAAGTTCCCGCTGCTCGGACCCTTGACCCTTGACCAGCGATATCGATGTATTTAGGTCCGAGACACTCGCCTGTCCTCGGGCTCATCAAGCCCTCGAGCTCGGCACTGAATCCTGCCGAGCCCTAGAACCTGAGGTCGCTAACTTGGCTCAAACGTCGTAGAACTCCGTGAGCTCGGACCTCTAGTGATCGAAGCGGATTGTCAGACCCGCCCCCGACTTAAACAGGTCTAGGTTCAGGCTCGATACGAGTCCCCGAGCTCGGGATCAGATTTCACCGAGCTACCGGTATAAATCGAACTAGGGTTCACTGACGAGTGGTCGCGCGGGGTCAATGAGATCGACCCGTGATTGACCCGGTAAAGCGCCCCGACGCTGGTCGGGGTTTTATCTAAGCATTCAATCGGTGCAGAAACGAATGAAACAACGTAAGCACTGATTAAAATGTACCTTTTGTACTATTGGAGTCGAGCGTCTCATGCCGAGGTCAGCAGCTTTGCTCCTCGGCTAGCTTTTGAGGACGCTCTTTTGCTCGGGGTCCGCTTTCTAGAGACGCCGGCAGAATAGGAGAAAGTTGCCATTGGAAACCCGTGTGGGCATTGCTTTGTGGGCATCCACGAATATTTTGGGGGCGCTTTATTGTTAATCACGAACCAGTTGCCGATCACGAACATTTGTTGCCGACTACGAACATTTGTCATCGATCATGAACGTTTGTTTCCGACTACGAACATTTGTCGTCGATCACGAACGTTTGTTTCCGGGGGGCCGCGAAGGTATTACCCCGTCATCCCGAGATCGAGGGAGCTCGGGCTCACTGTCGACTAATCGGGGCATCTCGGCCTTAGCCGAGGAGGCGCTACAGGGGGCCGCAAAGGTACTACCCTGTTATTAAAGTTGAGCACCATGGAGGGCCGCGAAGGTACTACCCCATCTTTCCGAAGTATCGAGGGGTCTGGGCACGCACTGTCGACACTCGGGGCATCCCGAACTTTATCGGGGAGGCGCTACGGGGGGCCGCGAAGGTACTACCCCGTCTTTCCGAAGTGTCGAGGGGTCTGGGCACGCACTGTCGACACTCGGGGCATCCCGAACTTTGTCGAAAAATCGTACGCAGGTCGAGGGGTCTGGGAACGCACTGTCGACCTGCGACGCTTTTCGAGGTCGAGGGGTTTGGGAACGCGCTGTCGACCTCGGGGCATCCCGGCCTTAACCGAGGTATTTGAGGGAGATCGAGACCGAGCTTGACATTGGCACCTCGAACTTTCGCAGAGGCGCCCGGCTTCGCCCGGTGCTAATTGTAGTATCCGAGCGGGGTCGTGTATACGAGCTGGGCCGGGTCGTCTGAGAATCACGAAACATTTAGACATCAGGAGAAGCGCAGCACAATTGAACGATTGCAGATAAGTTATCGTAAAAAGGTGAGAGTTATGCTCTAAACAGAGAACCCCTTGGGGTTCTATTGGTAATACACCCGGAGGTTTTCGAAACTCCAGCTTCGTGGAATAGGGATCCCGTCGAGAGACTCCAGCTTGTATGCCCCGGGTCGCTGGACGCATGCGACCCGGTAGGGTCCTTCCTAATTCGGGGCCAACTTTTCTTGCTCGGTCAGCTGAGAGGCTTCAGCCCTTCTGAGGACGAGGTCCCCCACTTTGAAGAATTTGACTTTGACTCTGGCGTTGTAATATTGCGCCGTCTTTTGCTGGTACCTCGCCATGCGGACTCAGGCGGCTTCCCTTGTCTCCTCGACTAGGTTCAGGTTATTTCTGAGCTGCGAAGAGCTGGAGTTGGCGTCATAATGCTCTACCCTCGGAGAAGGGAGCCCGATCTCCAATGGGATAACGGCTTCCATTCCATACGTCAAATTAAAGGGAGTTTCATCGATGGGTACACGGAACGTGGTCCGATAAGCCCACAGGACGTTGTATAGGTCTTCGACCTACTGTCCCTTGGACTGGTCGAGCCTGGCTTTGAGCCCCTGCAAAATAGTACGATTCGTGACCTCGGTTTCTCCATTTGTCTGAGGATGCGCGACCGAGGTGAAGCGGTGGTCGATGCCAAACTCGGAGCAGAACTCTCTAAAGCGAGCGTTATCAAACTGGCGGCCATTATCTGATATGAGGATGCGGAGAAGTCCGAATATGCAGATTATTGACTTTCAAATGAAATTCCGCATCTTCTGCTCGGTGATCCGGGCCACTGGCTCGGCCTCAACCTATTTAGTAAAATAGTCAATAGAGACAACCAAAAATTTTCTTTGCCCGGTTGCCAGAGGGAATGGTCCTAGGATATCAATTCTCCATTGGGCAAATGGCCAAGAGGAACTGATCGAGGTCAACGGGGCCGAAGGTCGGCGTTGAATATTGGCGTTCCTCTGGCATCGGTCGCATCTTCGGACGAAGTCTAGCGTATCCTTTTGGAGTGTCGGCCAATAATATCCCTGGCGCAGAATCTTATGCGCCAATGCTCGGCCTCCCAGATGATTTCCGCAAATCCCTTCATGGACTTCACGCATTGCATAATCCGCCTCCGACGGGCAGAGGCATCTTAGGAGGGGGGAGGTAAAAGACCTCCGATAAAGTTTGCCCTCATACATTATGTACCGAGAGGCTAAGCGCTTGACTCGGCGAGCTTCATGCTCATCACTGGGGAGGACGTCATCCTGCAGGTAGCTGACGAACTCGTCCATCCAGCTTGGCTCAACCTCGATGCAAACGGCCGGCTCGGGTTCCTTCGTGCTGGGCATCTGAAGATACTCCAGTGCTGCTGCTTTGGGAAGCTCGCTCATGCGGAAGGACGCCAGCTTTGACAGTTGATCTGCTCTGAGGTTCTCCGACCTGGCAATGTGTTGGATGTGGAAAGAGCTCAGAGTCGAGGTGAGATCCCGCACTTTCCGAAGATACTCCTGCATCGCGGGCTCTCTGGCTTCAAAGTCACCCAAGATTTGGTTCACAACCAGCTGGGAGTCGCTGAAGACCCTTAGATCCTTCACTTCCAGCTCCCTTGCCAACTTGAGCCCGGTGATGAGTGCCTCGTATTCCGCCACATTGTTAGAGGCGGGAAACTCGAGGCGTAAAGCCTGCTCGGCAACCACTCCATTCGGACTGATGAGGATGAGGCTCGCTCTACTACCCTCCGAGTTCGAGGAACCATCGACGTGCAGAGTCCACGTCGGCCTTGGGGTCTGCTCCGTTGGTGCAGGCTCGGGCTCGGCCTCGTCTGGCACAGTGCACTCGACTATAAAGTCGGCGAGTGCCTGCGCCTTGATCGCCGGTCTGGGTCGGTACTCGAGGTCGAACTTCCGAGCTCGACGGCCCACTTTGTAATTCTCCCAGCACGATCTGATCGTTGCAAGATTTGCTTCATCGGCTGGTCGGTCAACACGGCCACCGTGTGGGCTTGGAAGTAGGGCTGGAGCCTCCGAGCCGAAACGATCAGGGCAAAAATTGTCTTTTCCAGCTTTGAATATCGGGTCTCGGCATCCCTCAAGACCCGGCTAGTGTAGTATATTGGTCTCTGAAGCTTGTTCTCCTCTCGGACCAGGACCGAGCTCACTGCAACTGAGAAAATAGCCAAGTACAGATAAAGGAGCTCACCCTGCTGAGGCTTCGTGAGCAAAGGAGGAGAAGCGAGAAGGCGCTTAAGCTCTTCAAAGGCTTGCTGGCATTCCGCCAACCACAAGAAGTCCTTCGGCCGCTTGAGGGCCGCAAAGAACGGAAGACAGCACTCGGCCGACTGGGAAACAAATCTTTCGAGAGCTGCAACCCATCCCGTAAGCCGCTGCACCTCCTTAACTGTACTCGGGGGCACCATCTCTTGGAGCGCTCGGATCTTCTCGGGATTGGCTTTAATTCCCCGTTGAGTGATCACGAAGCCAAGGAACTTGCCCGAGGTGACTCCGAATGCACATTTTGCGGAATTGAGCTTCATCCGGTACTTTCGAAGCGTGGAGAATGCTTCGTCGAGGTCAGCCACATGATCCTTCACCATTCGGCTATTCACCAACATATCATCGACATAGACCTTCATATTTCGGCCTATTTGGTCTTTGAAAATTTGGCTGACTAGCCTTTGATAAGTTGCTCCAGCATTTTTTAGGCCGAAAGGCATAACTTTGTAGCAATAGGTGCCCCGCCAGTAATGAAGGCCGTTTTTCTTCATTCTCCGGCGCCATCCGGATCTGGTTGTATCCTGAAAAGGCATCCATGAATGTCAGCAACTCATGTCCCGAGGTGGAGTCCACGAGGTGGTCGATGCTGGAAAGTGGAAAGCTATCCTTCGGGCAGACCTTGTTCAGATCGGTGTAGTCTACGCACATGCGCCATTTTCCGCTAGCTTTTCTAACGAGGACCACATTGGCGAGCCACTCTGGATAGGATATCTCCCGGATGAAGCCGGCCTGGAGGAGTTTATCGACGTCCTCAGCCGCTGCTCGTTGTCACTCCGGAGCGGCACTTCGCTTCTTTTGTCGCACAGGCTTACAGGTTGGCTTTACTTGGAGTCGGTGGACCGCAACCTCCGAATCTATTTCCGGCATGTCGGCGGGTGACCAGACGAAGATGTCCATGTTGGCCCGTAGGAAGTTGATAAGGCGATCCCTCTCGCGGGCGTCAAGGCCGGAGCCGACCTGCACGGTTAGCTCAGGGCAATTTTCTCGTAAGGAGATTTGGGTGAGTAGCTCACCAGGCTCTACCCGCTTCTTCTGAGGGCCAGCCCGTGTCTCTAAAGTTTCAGCCGAGAGCTTGTCATCTGGCATCGAAGTTGACACCTTGGCCGGTTTCTTTGCCTCGTTGGTCGCCATGTAGCATCGCCTTGCAACCGCCTGGTCCCCACGGACTTCGCCGACTCCTTGGCTGGCGGGAAACCGCATAAGTAGGTGGCAGGTTGAGACCACGGCTCGAAGAGCGTTGAGCCCTGGTCTTCCAAGGATGGCATTATAGGCCGAGGGCAAGCGCACCACGAGGAAACCCATCCTCACGGTACTCTCTCGGGGGGCGAGCCCGACCGTGACCAGGAGATCGACCTCGCCCTTCACTGGAACTGAGTCTCCAGTAAATCCGACCAGTGGGGCGTTCATCCTCCGTAACTGTGTGGAGTGATTGATTAAAACCCCATTTGATTTTGATGAGCTCAAAGCAATTGAGTATATCTTGTGATTACTAATGAATTCAATTGAGTGTTTCAGTGAAAATCCTGTCCAAGTGTTTCTAGACTTGGTTCATAGTATTTTGGATAAGTTAAGAAGTCTGCATGAACCAATGTCTGAGACTCGAGTCGACTCCCGAGTATCACGAGACGACTCCAAGCGTATCAAGGTCACTGGCACGAGCTCGAGTCGACTCCTGATCAGTACGAGTCGACTCCGACTGAAAACAGACAGAAGGACAGAAGAGCAGTTTTTCAGGTCTGAGATTCGAGTCGACTCCAGTGGAATGCGAGTCGACTCCCAGCGGTACACAAAGAAAAAGTCAGAGAGCGTTTTATGGACTCTGAGATTCGAGTCGACTCCCGCAGTACGCGAGTCGACTCCGAGACTGTGCGACCATCGACAGACAGAAGACCATGTTACTGCCTCTGAGATTCGAGTCGACTCCCAGACAGCTCGAGTCGACTCCAAGACAAGCTTCACGTCAAAAGGCAGAAGACCAACTTTCGAAAACTGAGAGCCGAGTCGACTCCAAGGAAGTTCGAGTCGACTCCAAGACTGGATGAGCCAAAAGACAGAGAATCGGAAGTTCGGGCTCTGAGATTCGAGTCGACTCCCAGGATAGTCGAGTCGACTCGAGTGGACAAAATTCAAATTTGGATCCACGGGCTACAGAGGATGAGCCGACTCCAAAATTGCCAGGTCAGCGCCAGAAGTTGGCGAGTCGACTCCGGGTCAAGACGAGTCGACTCCCAGTCAAGACGGCAACTTTAATTCAAACTGGGAACAGTTGCCGAGTCGACTCCGGAAAAGCTCGAGTCGACTCCTGCTACAGCCGAGTCGACTCCTGATCGCGCGAGTCGACTCCAACCCACCAACGGTCACATTGTCAGGCTACGCAGAGTGTGCAGAACGGCCAGAAAAAGCAGAGTAACGGCTAGTTTCCGTGGGGGTTGGCTTAAATAGCCACAGAAGACTGTAGCAAGAGAAAAAACACACATTCCACTCCTAGCATTCAAGTCTTCAAGCTCTCTAAGTGCTCTTCAACGAGAAAAAGGGAAGATCTGCATTTACTGCTCCACCAACATCTTCCCAGCATTCAAAGCTTCCTCCTCCTGCTTTCAAGTCGATCACTCTTTCAAGAGGAGACCGGAGTTCCAGAAGCCACACCTCTTCACCATCTTAAAAACATTTGAGGGCTTCTAACTCCTTTACGATTATATTGTTTTAAATCTGCTTTTTGAGAAGCTATCTTCTGTTTTCTTCTATCTCGTGTATTTACTTGATTCAATCGGGGGATTGAATCAAGGGGATTAAGGTTGGTTGGTGAGCCGGTTTAAAACCAACGAGTGTAAGGGTTTGATTGTGAGCCCGGAAAAACAATCGGGGTTGGTTCTAGTCGGTGAGCCTGGGAAAACCGACCGAGTTCGTTGTGAGCTCGTAAAACAACAAGTTCGGTTGTGAGCTTGCAAAACAACCGGCTGTAATCCAAGGGGGTTATAGTGAAATTTCCAAGTGAGACTTGGGGAGTGGACGTAGGAGCAAGGGTTAGCTCCGAACCACTATAAAACTTTGTGTTTGTAGTGCATTGTCTCTCATCTTCTTCCCCACACATTACTCACAGCACTTAGCTTTAATTAAATAACTGGATATAGTATTTAGTTAATCATCCACAAAGTTTTAATTAGCTAAGTTAATTTAAAAACCCAATTCACCCCCCCCTCTTGGGTTGTCTATCTGGGCAACAAGTGGTATCAGAGCCAAAAACTCTTCCACTCAAGAGTTAAAAGATCAAAATGACAACCCCATTTGGATTTTCTCACATTGAGGGTCAGTCCACCCAAAGACCCCCTTTCTTCAATGGATCTGACTACTCATACTGGAAGGCTAGGATGAGAATATTCATCCAAGCCCAAGACTATGAGATGTGGTCCATTGTAGTAAATGGGCCATACATCCCATCCATATACGTAGATGGTGTTAAGGTACCTAAACTTGAAATGGACTGGGATGAACATGACATGAGGAAGGCACAATTAAACTCTAAAGCAATGAATGTCTTCTATTGTGCCTTAGACCGTAATGAATTCAATAGGGTCTCTACTTGCAATTCTGCAAAAGAGATTTGGGACAGACTTGAAGTGACCCATGAGGGCACGAATCAAGTGAAAGAGTCCAAAATAAATATTTTGGTTCATAAATATGAACTATTTAAAATGGACTCTAACGAAACAATTACATGCATGTTCACTAGGTTTACTGATATTGTCAATGGCCTAAAAAGCCTTGGCAAGAACTATACTAACAGTGAACTTGTCAGGAAAATCCTTCGGTGTCTACCAAGGTCGTGGGAAGCTAAAGTGACGGCAATCCAAGAAGCTAAAGACTTGAACAAGCTTCCACTTGAAGAGCTCCTTGGATCCCTTATGACGTATGAGCTTACCATGAAACAACACAACGAAGAAGAGTCCTCCCATAAGAAAAAGGTAATAGCTTTAAAATCTACTTCTTCTAACAAGGACTTGTCTTGCAGCAGCAGCAGTGAAAAAGAAGAAGATGAGGAAGATGGTGGTGAGGCTCTTCTTGTGCGCAAGTTCAAGAAATTCATCAACCACAAGAAGTCCTATCATCAAAGGAGAGGCCCCTCAAATTCCTACCGCAAGGACAAAGGTAAGGAAAGGAAAAGTGAGGGGACCGGCTGCTATGAGTGCAAAAAGCCGGGACACATCCGAGCTGAGTGTCCCTTACTAAAGAAGAGCAGCAAGTACAAGAAGAAGAAGAAAGCCCTTGTCACCACCCTATCGGACTCCGACGCATCATCTTCATCATCGGATGAAGAACAAGAAGAGAAGGCCAATTTTTGTTTCATGGCCAACGAAAATGAGGTAACTTCCGATACGCACTATGATTTTTCATTTGATGAACTTTATGATGCATTTAATGAATTAATGGTAGAATATAAGGCTATAAATCTTAAGAATAAAGAACTGAAAATAACTAATCAATCATACCTACATAAATACGATAAATTAGTTAAGGATAAGGATTTAATCACCAAAGAAAATATAGAACTTAAAACAAGCAACCAACTTTTAACTCAAAAGACCAACACCTTAACTAAAGAAAATGAAAAACTAACTAAGGAATTTTCAGAACTTAAAAAATATAAACAAACCTTAGATAAGGATCTTACTAAAGAACTTAATGATCTAAAAGCCGAAAATCAGACACTAACTAAAGAACTTAACAAATACAAACCCTTAGTTGAAAGATTTACCTATAGTTCTGAAAAATTAAACATGATACTAAATAGTCAACGTGCAGTGTTTAATAAAGCCGGTTTAGGATATAAACCAAGGAATAAGCAAAAACTTCTTAGTAACTTCTTTGTTAAAGCTGGGGAAACAAAAACTAAGAAAATAACCTGCTTTTGTTGTGGTACAGTAGGCCATAAAGCAAATGTATGTAATTTTAGGAAAAGTAAAACTAAAAGAAAAATTAAAAGGGTATGGGTTCCAAAAGGAACCAACTTGACTAACCATGAAGGACCCAAGAAAACTTGGGTACCTAAGATGACATGATTTGCTTGTGTAGGAGTGTCTTGCAGCCAAGGTCAACAAAAATTGCTAGTATTTGGATAGTGGCTGCTCAAGGCACATGACGGGTGATAAAGACCAATTTTTCACCCTTGAAGCTAAGAAGGGAGGTGCTGTGACGTTTGGAGACAACAACCAAGGTCACATCATTGGTATTGGTAAAGTTCAAATCACCCCTTCTACTTTTATAGATAATGTTAGATATGTTGATGGTCTTAAGCATAACTTGTTAAGCATTAGTCAATTATGTGACAAAGGATATGATGTTATGTTTAAACCATCACTGTGCATTATAACAAATACTAATGATAATAGTTTAGTTTTTAAAGGGATGAGACGTGGAAATGTATATGTGGTAGATCTAGAAGACCTTACAAAACATAACCAATGTTTAGTTGTTAATGAAACTAAAGAAAATGATGCTAGTTGGTTATGGCACCGTAAGTTAGGTCATGCAAGCATGGACACAATAACTAAACTAGTTAAAAGAGACTCCGTGATAGGTTTGCCAAAATTAAAATTTGAAAAGAACAAAATATGTGAAGCATGTCAATTTGGCAAACAATCTAGAAACTCTTTTAAATCCATAAAATGTGTCTCTACTTCTATGCCTCTAGAATTACTACACATGGACCTATTTGGTCCAACTAGAACAACAAGCCTAGGTGGAAATAAATATGGTCTAGTTATAGTAGATGATTACTCTAGGTACACATGGGTCATGTTTCTAGCGCATAAGGATCAAGCATTTTCTATATTTAAGAAGTTCCATAAGGAAGTAACAAATGCTAGAGAGTCCTCAGTTATAGCTATTAGAAGTGACCATGGTACCGAATTCGAAAATCAATTATTTGATGAATTTTGTAGTAAAAAGAGGATAACCCATAATTTCTCAGCACCTAGGACACCACAACAAAATGGAGTTGTGGAAAGAAAAAATAGAACCCTAGAGGAAATGGCTAGAACGATGTTATGTGAAAGTAACCTCCCTAAGTACTTTTGGGGAGAAGCCATTAATACTTCTTGCCATGTATTAAATAGAGTTCTATTAAGACCCATCATAAAGAAAACACCATATGAACTGTGGAAAAACAGAAAACCAAAGGTTAACTATTTTCATGTTTTCGGATGTAGGTGTTTTGTACATAATAATGGGAAAGATAATCTAGGGAAATTTGATCCAAAATCTGATGAAGGAATATTCCTAGGTTATTCTACAACTAGTAAAGCCTATAGAATCTTTAATAAAAGAACCCTAGTTATAGAAGAATCTATACATGTTGTTTTTGATGACTCTAGTGACATCTCATCTAGTAAGAAGGTTAATTTTGATGATGATATTGAAATACTTGAAGAAAAGATAGATGAGATGGGATTACAAGATGATAATCAAAAGTTGATTGAAGGAGAATCATCAAACCAAGAGCCTATAGTGGATCATGGGCTAACTAAAGCTTGGAGGTATGCTCATGGGCATCCTAAGGAACTAATTCTAGATGATCCATCCCAACCCGTTAGGACTAGAGCATCCCTTAGAAATTTGAATAACCATCTAGCTTTTGTTTCACACTTTGAGCCCAAACATATAGAAGAAGCCGAAAATGATGTAAATTGGATAAATGCAATGCAAGAAGAACTAAACCAATTTACTAGAAATAAAGTGTGGGATCTAGTAGAGAGACCTTCTGAATATCCAATTATAGGTACAAAATGGATATATAAAAATAAGCTAGATGAAAATGGAATTGTTATAAGGAATAAGGCTAGACTAGTAGCAAAGGGTTATAATCAAGAAGAAGGTATAGACTTTGATGAAACCTTTGCTCCCGTAGCTAGACTTGAGGTTATTAGACTATTATTAGCATATGCATGCTCTAAGGACTTCAAGCTATATCAAATGGATGTAAAAAGTGCTTTTCTAAATGGGTTTATTAATGAGGAGGTATATGTGGAACAACCTCCTGGTTTTGAAAATCATCAATACCCCAATCATGTGTATAAACTGAACAAAGCACTTTATGGTCTAAAACAAGCACCTAGAGCATGGTATGAGAGACTTAGTAAATTTCTATTAGAACATGGATTCTCTAGGGGAAATGTAGATACAACATTATTTCTGAAAAAGAAAAATAAGGATATGTTATTAGTACAGATTTATGTTGATGATATCATTTTCGGTGCTACTAACAATCGCCTCTGCGAGGAATTTGCTGATTTGATGCAGAGTGAGTTTGAGATGAGCATGATGGGAGAGCTGAACTACTTCCTCGGGCTTCAAATCAAACAATCTGAAGGAGGCATCTTCATCAATCAAGCCAAATATATCAAGGAGATGCTCAAGAAGTTCGATATGGAGGGAAACAAGTCAATCAGCACCCCCATGAGCTCATCATGTAAGTTAGACCAAGATGAATCAGGTAAATCTGTAGATCAAAAACTTTATAGAGGTATGATAGGTTCTTTACTGTATCTTACTGCAAGTAGGCCTGATATTATGTTTAGTGTGTGCATGTGTGCTAGATATCAGGCTAATCCTAAAGAATCACACCTAGCTGCAGTTAAGAGAATCTTTAAATACTTAATAGGAACTAAGAACATAGGGCTGTGGTACTCTAAAGAATCTAGCCTAAACTTAATAGGGTACACAGATTCAGACTTCGCTGGATGTAAGCTTGATAGAAAAAGTACCAGCGGGTCTTGTCAATTTCTAGGAGAAAACCTAATCTCATGGTTTAGCAAGAAACAAAACTCGGTTGCATTATCCACTGCAGAAGCTGAATATGTTGCAGCCGGGAGTTGTTGTGCTCAAATCTTGTGGATTAAACAACAATTAGAAGATTATGGCATTAAACAAGATAAAATCCCCATTAATTGTGATAATACAAGTGCCATAAACCTAACTAAAAATCCAATTCAACACTCAAGAACTAAACACATTGAGATAAGACATCACTTCATAAGAGATCATGTATTGAATGGTGATGTGACTCTCCAATTTGTTTGTACTGATGATCAATTAGCAGATATTTTCACAAAACCCCTAAGTGAAGAGAGGTTCAGTGTACTTAGGAGGGGATTAGGAGTGATTGACCCATCCTAGTGGGAGTTTTCACTAGATTAATTGATTTTGATGGTTAAAATGAGGTTAAAATAGAGTTTCTATTCAATGATCATCAAATCAGATCCCAACTAGGTGATTTTCCCTCATTTGGCACGGTTATAGCATGATTTTTAAGTGCGTGCCAAGGTTAGAGACGACTCGAGTAAGTTTCAGAGCCGGCTCCTAAGGGGGAGTCGACTCGCGCATTTGGGGGAGTCGACTCGCAAAGTTGGCAGCTGAGGGGGAGTCGACTCGCACATTGTCGGGAGTCGACTCGAAGTCTACAGGCGCATAAGGAGAGTCGACTCGCGCATTTTCTGGAGTCGACTCGAGGTCGAGTCGACTCGCGACTCAGGGGAGTCGACTCGCAGTCGGGATCCGACTTTTTAACCCTAGGTTTGTCGTTTCGCAAATACTTTTTCTCAAGCCGCCACTGTTCACAAAGCCCTAGAGCCGACTCCTAGGTCATCCTCGATCGTCTCCAAGCCCTTTTCCCGTCGATTCTTCGCCGGACATTGAGTTTCCGTCCGTTCCTAGGTCTTTTCAGGTCAGTCCCGAGCTTCCTCTATCGATCCTTCTTCGTTCTCTAGGTTTTCATCTCGTTTAGGTCAAGATGCCTCGCAAGGGAGTTGTTAGAAAGAGGTCCCGTCCCGTGGCCGGTCCCGAGCGGCGCTCCAAGGCGCGGCACGATCCCGCGAGGCAACCTCCTCCGGATCGTTCCCCGCCTAGGGTGGTTCATGTTAGGCCGTTGGCCGGGAAGGCCGTCACCTCCGGGAGGTATGTCACTTTCGACTATCTCTCCCGGGAAGGATTCACCATAGGCGATAGGCTTAGAGCCCAGGGTCTAGAGTACTTCCTCACCTTGGACCTTCCCACCTATCCTGGCCTAGTTCAAGAGTTCTACAGTACCGTCCATCGGAGAGATGGAGGTATTGAGGGCACGGTATTAGGTGTCCCATTGCGTGTCACAGAGGACCTCATTGCCCATATCCTCCACCTTCCATTAGTAGGGGTGGCTCCTGCACATCCTGAGGATAGATTTGAGGCCCTTACGATCGTCTTAGGGCATCCACCTCAGTCTCCCCTAGATGAGGTATCTGCTAGCTCACTTCCTATTGAAGTGAGAATCCTTTTGAGCATTTTGTCCAGGTCCATCTTCCCTAAGACAGGGAGATTTGATTTTGTGAATGAGAGGGACCTAGCTATTATGTATTACATTCTTCAGGACACCCCGGTCAACTTTCCCAAGCTCATTTATAGGTATATGTGTGAGCCCCTGAATAGACCTAGGCTCTCCCTCCCATACGGAATGATATTCACTCTTCTCTTTAGGCAGTACGAAATTTCCATTCCTAAGAAGGAACCCTCTCGTGCCTTGCGATGGACTGATCGCTTGGGTACGGGGACCATGCACAGGATGGGATTTCGGAAGAGAGAAGGGATCTGGGTTAGGAAGTCCACTCTCACCGCTCAGACCACCAGACCATCACCCAGTCCTGAGCCAGATTCTGACTACCCAGAGTTCCCAGACCATCCAGACCTTCCATCCACTCCTCCTGCTCCTACCACCTCTGCCGGACCTTCCTCCTCAGCTCCACCATCTATGGAGGTCCGTATTGATCCAGAGCAGCTCCGGGAGCTGCGGCAGGAGATCGTCCGAGATTTGAGGGACGAGCTGCTCCGGGAGCTCCGAGGTTCCGTGCCAGCTCCCACTCCTGCACCCACTCCATCCTCAGCATTGGTCCCATCTTTGACAGCCGTGACAGACATGACGGCTGAGGTGCGGCAGGAGATCTACAACATTAGGACCCTGGTGCAGGCCCAGTTCCACAGCATGAGCGAGGTCACGAGCACCACGAGGAGGATGCGGGATGACATCCGCCGTGACATGCACACCACCACCGAGGGGGCCGAGCGCTTGTCGAATGTGCTCATCGACAAGCTGGATGCACTTCAGACCTCGGTGACTGGGCTTCAGACGTCGGTGACTGAGCTCTCCACTACACATAGCAGAGCCACCACGTCTATTATCACGCAGCTGGGCCATGTTACAGAGGCAGTCGCCCTCCTCATGGAGCAGAGCCGATTGAGAGGAGGAGTCACATCCTCGAGAGGAGGAGCTACATCCTCCAGAGGAGGAGATGTATCCTCGAGAGGGGGAGCTACATCCTCCAGAGGAGGAGATGTATCCTCGAGAGGGGGAGGCACATCCTCGAGGAGGTCATAGATGATTTTGAGTTGTGTTTTGTCTTCTTTTGTATTGTTCTTGCTTTACCTATTGTATGCTCAAATGTATTCACCTTCATATCAATACAATGAGTAGACATCTTATCTTCATTTCTGTGCCATTTGATGATTGACTGTGCCATTTGTGCCATTGATTGTGTGTGATTACCTCCTTTTTGGTATGATGACAAAAAGGGGGAGAAATGTGTAAGTATAAAATATGTAAAAGGGGAGAAATATTAAAAAATATGTAAAAGAAATCAATGGAAATAAATAAAACGATAAACTCTTAAAAACACACATAAATTTGTTCTAAGTGGATTCGGTACCTCGAGGCTCATTATCTCTCTTTTGGGGCTCCTAATGGAGTAATCTCCAGAATCTATTCAAGGGATATTCGGAGATTAGCTGAATCCTACTCAAGAACAAATTGACAGATTTTCCCTCTAAAGATAAAATTCAGTTCAAAAAAACTTCAAAGCATGAAGAAGAAATTCAGAAAATCAAAATATAGTTGAATGCATATGTTGAGGGGGAGAATCTGAATTTTAATCAAGCTAAAACATTAATGACATATAAGCCAAACAATTGATTGCATAATATGAAGGCTTATATAATTCCAAATGAAAGGGGGAGTTTTAACTCCGAAATTTAATGTTTCACTCCCTTCAAACTTGGATAAATTAAATTATCAGACATTTGAATTCATTTATGGATTTTACTTCATTGTTTTATGAGCAATTCATTTTACATATACTCAAAGTTTTGTCATCATCAAAAAGGGGGAGATTGTGGAGTGATTGATTAAAACCCCATTTGATTTTGATGAGCTCAAAGCAATTGAGTATATCTTGTGATTACTAATGAATTCAATTGAGTGTTTCAGTGAAAATCCTGTCCAAGTGTTTCTAGACTTGGTTCATAGTATTTTGGATAAGTTAAGAAGTCTGCATGAACCAATGTCTGAGACTCGAGTCGACTCCCGAGTATCACGAGACGACTCCAAGCGTATCAAGGTCACTGGCACGAGCTCGAGTCGACTCCTGATCAGTACGAGTCGACTCCGACTGAAAACAGACAGAAGGACAGAAGAGCAGTTTTTCAGGTCTGAGATTCGAGTCGACTCCAGTGGAATGCGAGTCGACTCCCAGCGGTACACAAAGAAAAAGTCAGAGAGCGTTTTATGGACTCTGAGATTCGAGTCGACTCCCGCAGTACGCGAGTCGACTCCGAGACTGTGCGACCATCGACAGACAGAAGACCATGTTACTGCCTCTGAGATTCGAGTCGACTCCCAGACAGCTCGAGTCGACTCCAAGACAAGCTTCACGTCAAAAGGCAGAAGACCAACTTTCGGAAACTGAGAGCCGAGTCGACTCCAAGGAAGTTCGAGTCGACTCCAAGACTGGATGAGCCAAAAGACAGAGAATCGGGAGTTCGGGCTCTGAGATTCGAGTCGACTCCCAGGATAGTCGAGTCGACTCGAGTGGACAAAATTCAAATTTGGATCCACGGGCTACAGAGGATGAGCCGACTCCAAAATTGCCAGGTCAGCGCCAGAAGTTGGCGAGTCGACTCCGGGTCAAGACGAGTCGACTCCCAGTCAAGACGGCAACTTTAATTCAAACTGGGAACAGTTGCCGAGTCGACTCCGGAAAAGCTCGAGTCGACTCCTGCTACAGCCGAGTCGACTCCTGATCACGCGAGTCGACTCTAACCCACCAACGGTCACATTGTCAGGCTGCGCAGAGTGTGCAGAACGGCCAGAAAAAGCAGAGTAACGGCTAGTTTCCGTGGGGGTTGGCTTAAATAGCCACAGAAGACTGTAGCAAGAGAAAAAACACACATTCCACTCCTAGCATTCAAGTCTTCAAGCTCTCTAAGTGCTCTTCAACGAGAAAAAGGGAAGATCTGCATTTACTGCTCCACCAACATCTTCCCAGCATTCAAAGCTTCCTCCTCCTGCTTTCAAGTCGATCACTCTTTCAAGAGGAGACCGGAGTTCCAGAAGCCACACCTCTTCACCATCTTAAAAGCGTTTGAGGGCTTCTAACTCCTTTACGATTATATTGTTTTAAATCTGCTTTTTGAGAAGCTATCTTCTGTTTTCTTCTATCTCATGTATTTACTTGATTCAATCGGGGGATTGAATCAAGGGGATTAAGGTTGGTTGGTGAGCCGGTTTAAAACCAACGAGTGTAAGGGTTTGATTGTGAGCCCGGGAAAACAATCGGGGTTGGTTCTAGTCGGTGAGCCTGGAAAAACCGACCGAGTTCGTTGTGAGCTCGTAAAACAACAAGTTCGGTTGTGAGCTTGCAAAACAACCGGCTGTAATCCAAGGGGGTTATAGTGAAATTCCCAAGTGAGACTTGGGGAGTGGACGTAGGAGCAAGGGTTAGCTCCGAACCACTATAAAACTTTGTGTTTGTAGTGCATTGTCTCTCATCTTCTTCCCCACACATTACTCACAGCACTTAGCTTTAATTAAATAACTGGATATAGTATTTAGTTAATCATCCACAAAGTTTTAATTAGCTAAGTTAATTTAAAAACCCAATTCACCCCCCCCTCTTGGGTTGTCTATCTGGGCAACAAACTGTTTTTCTGTCAACCCCATTCTAGAATAGGCATCAAAATACAAAACATTCGCCGAACTTCCATTATCCACTAGGACGCGTTCTACATCAAATTTGTTTTCAACCATAGAGATGACCACGGCATCATCGTGGGGAGTTTCAACTCCCTCCAGGTCCTCATCCGAGAACGAGATGGTTTCGGAGGTGCGCAGGCATTTTGGGGCGGCTCTTTCCCCTGCAGCTCCTCCGGCCGAGGTTCCGCCTTGGATGGTGTTAATGGTGCCGGCGATAGGTCTATTGGCATTTGGATCTTCGAGTTGTGCGGTATTCTCCGCTGGCCTTTTCTCTTCACGCCGGTTTCGCACAAACCGGTTGAGCACCCCTCGGCGGATGAGTGCCTCGATCTCGTCCCGAAGTTAGAAGCAGTCCTCCGTATCATGGCCGTGGTCCCGGTGGAAGCAGCAATACTTCTTGGGGTTGCGCCAGGCCCCGAGGTCCCGCATCGAGGGCGGAGGCCGGAAGTAATCCCGACCCTCGATTTCCATGAGGATCTCAGTCCGAGGGGCGTTAAGGGGAGTGTAATTTTCGTACCTCCCGTTGGATATGCGGGGCCGCGTGGAGATCTCGGACGAGGCGGGGATCTTGGTCGGAGCGATCCCCGCGGCCGGGGTGGACTCTTCAGGCGAGGCGGGTTCTTAGCTCGACGCGGAGACGGGCTTCTGGGACGGCCACGCTCCTCGCGACGCCTCTTTTGCTTTTTGGAGGTCTGCTCGGCCCCACCCCATCTAGAAGCAACGGCTTCCTCGGCTTTGGCGTACTTCCGTGCCCAGGCCAGCATCTCGGTGAAGTCAGCTGGAAAATTCTTCTCGATGGAGAAGAGAAACCTATAAGACCGAGCTCCAGTCTTGAGTGCCGACATGGCGATTGACTGGTCAAGCTCGCGGACCTCCCAAGTTGCGACAGTGAAACGGTCCAGGTATTCCCTGAGCGACTCTCCCTCCCTTTGCTTTATATCGAGGAGGGAGTCTGAAGTCTGCCGCTGGGGTCGGCTGGCAGCAAAGTTGGTGGCGAACTGCCTGCCGAGCTGCTCGAAAGAGGAGACCGTGTCGGGTTTCAGCCCGGCGAACCAAAACCGAGCTGCTCCTCGAAGCGTTGCTGGGAAGGCCTTGCAGAGCACGGCCTTCGAGGATCCTTGCAGTGCCATCAAGGCCCGGTAACTCTCCAGGTGATCGAGGGGGTCGGTCATGCCGTTGTAGGGCTCCACCTGGGGCATCTTGAACCTCGGCGGGACCGGCTCATCCTCGATTTGTTGGGAGAAAGGGGACTTCGTGGTAAACTCGAAGTCGCCCTCACGTCTCGCCCTCCTGCCGTGGAGCGCCTCGATCTGGCGCTCCAGCCTCTCGACTTTCTTGTCGAGTTCGTCACTCTGGGGGATCACCATGGCGGTCTGCTCGCGCGCAGGTTGCCCTGGGACTGACTCGACCTCTGACGGTTGTGGCCAGTCGCCTGGACCCCTCACTGGGGGTTCTCTCCAAGAAGATGCTCGGGCGTGGAGATCTTGGCCTTGGGGGGCCGGTCCACTTGGAGGGGGCACCGGCTGGACCGGGGCCTGAAGGAACGGTGCTGTCGAGACGCCCTTGTTGAAAAAAAAAAAAACTTAAATGCGCACGCGGCCAAAATCTCGGGCCGCGTGCGCGTTTGAGAAAAGGTAACGCCCAGCGGGCGTTACGCATTTGAAAACGGACGCGTTTGAAAACGCGTCCGCAAATGACCAAACGGCCCCTGTAAAAACCCCTATTTAAACCCCTTGATTTCATCTCTTTGGAAGCACGAAAAATTTCAGAAAAATAGTGGAAAAATTCTGAAAAAATTCTTCTCCCTCTTAGCCACTTCCAAATTTTATTTTTACATTTTTATTCAGTTTATTTAGTTCTTTTCATTCCGTTCTTTGCTGGATCTGCAAGTTCGATCGGGTTCGCTTTGACTTCTTCCGAGACGTGCCGAAGAAGAAGTTGTAGGATCGTCGTATCTCCGAGAAGGATTGCCGGGTGACCCGTACGTGGGGGCAAATACTTCTTTGGGACAGCGTCTACGCGCTTCGACCTGCCTTCAATCAGGCTACTTTCTTCTACTTTTATTTTTAATTTAATATTAGTAGATTTGTAGGATTTGAAATTCTATAATATAAATTTATTAAATGCATAGATTTATTTTGTGCTAGAATAGATTTATTTTGCATTAAAATAGAATTATTTGGATGCCGAATGATATGCATGTATATTATTTCCTTTAAGATTTTTCATTAATTGAATTAATAGAATTATTGTTTATTTATATGATATATTGCTAACAATCCAAAGAAGTATTTGCTTTTGTTAGTAATATATAATTAATTAAATTTTTTTATTACAATTGTGGCATATTAGATTTTAATTGCAATAATTGTTTTTGCTAGCACATCATTAATAATAAATTATTCTAAAGAGGTAATAATTTGGTTAACCTCCAAGAGGTTTATTATACCTCCATTTGGACTCCTCAAGGAGTAATTTCCAGATCCCATTCAAACGGGAAATTCGGAAATTGGTTGATATATAATAATTAATCTATTGAATTGACCTATTAGATCTCAATCAATTATTTTAATAAAGGAATAAATCTTTTAATTCATTGAATTGACTTATTAGATCTCAATCAATTATTCTAATAAAGAAATAAATCTTTTAATTCATTGAATTGACATCTTAATTACATAATTGATTTGCTACAAAATTAGTAATTAATTATTCTAATAAGAAAATAAATCAAGTCTAATATATATAATTTATTGAATTGATAAATTAGATTTCAATTACAATAATTGTTTTGCTAGAATTAAATTTAGTAATCAATCGTTACTAATTCGGTAAGGTCAAACAAAAAATTCAAAAATTAGTTAATTCGTTTAAATTTGCATTTAGGTTATTTTAAATATTGAATTTGTGTGATTTCTAGTGATTATATCCACTAACTAATAGTGTCTAAGAAAAGCTTGTCAAAAAGGCATACGTGCCTAAGAAAGGCTGGTACTTAAGTGAGCCTAGTGCTCCACCACCGATCTGGAGCTGATCTGGCTATTAGTTTTTTAAATATATCAATTAGACATCCAAAGTTCAATATAAATATTAGTGCAACCTTTTGACATAGATTTTTTGCCTTCAATCAGGTTTCTGTCACTATTCTGTAACCCTGATCCTATGGCCTCAAACACTAGTGACCATCTTAGTGCCAAACCTGAAAAATTTGATGGCCATAACTTTAGGAGGTGGCAGAATCAAATGCGGTTCTGGCTCACCACATTAGGGTTAATCTCAGCCATAGGTGAAAGTACGACCGAAGTTGATAATGGGTCCAACCCAACTACCTCTTCCAACACTGAACATTCTGCCTCCACTAGCACACCCTCTAGGACACCTGATGAGATAGATTATCATTGTATCCATAGAATCCTAGGTGCTCTTTCTGAGAGGCTGTATGATATCTATTACACAGCCAAGAGTGCCAAAGAACTCTGGGACACCCTAGATAGCAAATATGGTCTTGATGATGCTGGGGTAAAGAGGTTCAAGGCCTCCGATTTCAATAAGTTTAGGATGGTGGACTCAAAGCCTATGAATGACCAAATTCATGAATTTGAAACCCTGATCCACCAGCTTAGGGCTAATGGAACCAATTTGGATGAATCATTCCAGGTAGCCTGTCTGATAGATAAACTACCTACTTCCTGGTCTGATTTTGCCAAGACCCTGAGCCATACCCAAGGAGTTCTCACCCTAACCCAAGTCTTAAACTCCATTAGGATTGAAGAGCAGCATAGGCTTAGAAATAATACCTCTACTGGACCCAAAAATAATGCATATAATGTAGAAGCTCCTCCTAAGAAAAATCAGAACCGACCCTTCCGTAAGAATTTCAAGAAGAAACCCTACAATCCTAGAAACCCTAACCACCACTACAATGGGAAGCCTATTCAATCCCAGGAGCAGAAGAAGAAAAAAGAGGAAGGTGGTGCTCGTTTCTGTTATGTGTGTGGTCGGACCAACCATTTGTCTCCCCAGTGCTTCTATAAGAAAACTGCACCTCTTCAATCTAAGAAGAAGGGTCCACACACATCCAGTGCTCAAGTCAACATGGTGACTTCCGGCGCTGGCTCCTCTGAGACAGCTTTCAGGTCTGTTTCCTTCACTCCTGAAGTTAACATGACTTTACAAGCACTTGATTGGTGGATTGATACCGGAGCTGGTATTCATATTTGTTCGGATCGCTCCTGGTTTTCTTCTTACCAGATCTCAAGTGGAGGAGCTGTGATCATGGCAAACAGCTCGGAGGCGCGTGTGTTAGGAGTAGGACGTGTGGACTTAAAGCTTACCTCTGGAAAAGTCCTGTCACTGCACGGCGTCCAACATGTTCCAGTTGTTAGGAGAAACCTCATTAGTGGTTCTTTGCTTGTCCAGCAAGGCTTTCGTCTTGTTTTTGAGTCCAATAAGGTTGTAATTTCTCATGGTGTTATGTTTATTGGAAAAGGATTCCTTAGTGAAGGATTGTTCAAATTGAATGTAATAGCTCCTTCAATAAATGAAAATCCTTTGATTATGAATATAGAGCCTCCTTCTATTTGGCATGGTAGATTAGGTCATGTAAATTATAATTCAATTAAGCAACTTATGAACCTAAATCTAATACCAAAAAGTAATCTTAAGAACCATGAGAAATGTCAAATTTGTGTAGAAGCTAAACTCCCTAGGAAGCCTTTTAAATCCGTTAATAGGGATTCAGATCTATTAGAGTTGATCCATAGTGATGTTTGTGACTCTGGTAGAACTTCTAGAGGAGGTAACAAATATTTTGTGACCTTCATAGATGATCTATCCAAATTCTGTTATATCTATCTAATTAAAACCAAGGATGAGGTGCTCAGCAAATTTAAAATATTTAAGATCGAAGCTGAGAACCAACAAGAAAAGAAAATTAAAATTCTTAGATCAGATCGAGGAGGTGAATATACATCCAATGATATAACTCAATTTTGTGAAGATCATGGAATCATTCATGAAGTGACTGCACCCTATTCTCCCCAATCAAATGGAGTAGCAGAAAGGAAGAATAGGACTTTAATGGATATGGTGAACTCCATGCTTATAAGCTCAGGAGTGCCAGAAAATTTGTGGGGGGAAGCTCTTGTTTCAGCCTGTTATATCCTTAATAGGATTCCCTCTAAAAATAATGATCTAACCCCATATGAAGTTTGGAAACATAGAAAACCTAATCTTAGCTATTTAAAAGTGTGGGGGTGCTTGGCAAAAGTAAAAATACCTGATTTTAAGAGAAAGAAAATAGGGCCTAAAACAGTGGATGCCATATTCATAGGTTATGCAGCCAATAGTAATGCCAATAGATTTCTAGTGATAAATTCAGAAGAAAGTGATATTAGTAACAACACCATCATAGAAGCCAGAGATGCAACATATTTTGAAGGCATCTTTCCACTTAAGACTAGAGTAGATAGTGGTATAGCTAGTAGCTCTAGTAAAATAAGGACAAGTGAAGTAGAAGCAGAAGCAGAACCTAGAAGGAGTAAGAGATCCAGGGTAGAGAAAACATTTGGAGATGACTTCTATACTTTTCTTATAGAGGACTCTCCAACTACCTTTGAGGACGCAATGAAATCCTTGGATTCACCTTTTTGGAGAGAAGCTGTGGATAATGAGATGCAGTCAATTATCCAAAATCATACTTGGGAATTGACTGATCTTCCTCCTGGTTGTAAAACTATAGGGTGCAAATGGATCTTTAAGAAGAAACTTAGGCCTGATGGCTCTGTAGATAAATTTAAGGCTAGATTAGTTGCCAAGGGCTTTACTCAGAGACCTGGGGTAGATTTCTTTGATGTTTATGCACCTGTAGCTAGGATTACTACTATTAGAGTCCTTATAGCATTAGCCTCCATTCATAAATTAGTGATTCATCAGATGGATGTTAAGACAGCTTTTCTAAATGGAGACTTAAATGAAGAAATTTATATGGACCAGCCAGAGGGATTTAAAATCCCAGGCCAAGAAAATAAAGTTTGCAGACTAATCAGATCTCTTTATGGTCTTAAACAAGCACCCAAGCAATGGCACTTGAAATTTGATGAAACCATACTGACATTTGGATTTGAAATCAATAGTACAGACGAATGTGTATACCACAAGAGAGTTGGACACAAATTTGTGATCTTGTGCCTCTATGTAGATGATATACTGATCTTTGGGACAGATCTTCAGATAATTGATGAAGTAAAACAATTCTTAACTCATAAGTTTGATATGAAAGACTTGGGACAAGCTGACTTAATTTTAAATACCAAAATAATTAGAAGTGCAAAAAGTATTGAGTTATCCCAAAGTCATTATGTTGACAAGATACTTAATAAATTTAATTATTCCGATTGTCAGCCTGTCTCTACTCCATTTGATCCCTCTACTCATCTTAAGAAGAACTTAGGAACTCCTGTCCTTCAAAGCCTATATGCTCAAATCATAGGCTCACTAGGATTCCTAACAAACTACACCAGGCCAGACATAGCATATGCTGTAAATAGACTTAGTAGATATACTATTAATCCAAATAGAGATCACTGGACAGCATTAGAGAGAATTCTTAGGTATCTTAAGGGTACCAAGTCCTATAGTTTGCACTTTAGTGGGTTTCCTGCTGTTCTAGAAGGCTATAGTGATGCCAACTGGATCAGCGATACCTTAGATGTTAAATCCACCACAGGATACGTCTTTCTCCTAGGAGGTGCTGCTGTGTCTTGGAAATCCACCAAACAAACCTTAATATCTAGGAGTACCATGGAGTCTGAACTGATAGCTTTAGACACTACTAGTACTGAGGCTGAGTGGCTCAGAGATCTACTAATAGACCTTCCTGTAGATGAGTCACCTTTACCACCTGTCTCCTTACATTGTGACTGTAAATCTGCAATAGATAAGTGCAACCAAGAAAATGCCAATGTAAAAATGAACAGGCACTTAAAAGTGCGTCATAAATCATTAAGATATAAATTGAAAAATAATGTTGTTGCCTTAAATTTTGTTAAATCAGAAAATAACTTGGCTGATCAGCTTACTAAAGGCTTGTCTAGAACAGTAGTTCTAGAGTCGTCGAGGGGGATGGGGCTTAGCCCATAAAGATAGATCACCACGGTGGGAACCCAACCTTAAAAGGTTCAATGGATAGAAACAAACCGGAGTGTGACTAAGAGGAGCACTATTTCATGTTTTCCTCATCCCTATGGCGCTAGTGCTCATAAAAGCAAGCGGTAGGATGAGTTCGTTTGTATAACTCTTAATGAGTCCGAGACCCAAGAGGCAGGAGCTTCCTTGCTAGCTTCCTTATTAGGACTCACCTATATGTGCAGTCGTGAGGCCGCGATTATGGGAAATGGGCAATTCCCTAAAAAGCACATGATAGATATCTACGCATGGCCATAACAGCGCAACCCGCTTAGAACCCAGATCGGGCTATATTATGCGTGTTGTTGATTTAATCTGAGCCATGGACCGAGGTTCAAGGTTAAGACCACCTTGGCTCCACAGATGTAATCAATTGTCACTAAGTGAAGGTTCAAACCGAAAGGTACCTACACCTATTACATAATATAAGATATCCAGCATTTTATTTTGATTTTAAAATTATTTAAGTTTTTTTTTGTGGGGGATTGTTGAAAAAAAAAAAACTTAAATGCGCACGCGGCCAAAATCTCGGGCCGCGTGCGCGTTTGAGAAAAGGTAACGCCCAGCGGGCGTTACGCATTTGAAAACGGACGCGTTTGAAAACGCGTCCGCAAATGACCAAACGGCCCCTGTAAAAACCCCTATTTAAACCCCTTGATTTCATCTCTTTGGAAGCACGAAAAATTTCAGAAAAATAGTGGAAAAATTCTGGAAAAATTCTTCTCCCTCTTAGCCACTTCCAAATTTTATTTTTACATTTTTATTCAGTTTATTTAGTTCTTTTCATTCCGTTCTTTGCTGGATCTGCAAGTTCGATCGGGTTCGCTTTGACTTCTTCCGAGACGTGCCGAAGAAGAAGTTGTAGGGTCGTCGTATCTCCGAGAAGGATTGCCGGGTGACCCGTACGTGGGAGCAAATACTTCTTTGGGACAGCGTCTACGCGCTTCGACCTGCCTTCAATCAGGCTACTTTCTTCTACTTTTATTTTTAATTTAATATTAGTAGATTTGTAGGATTTGAAATTCTATAATATAAATTTATTAAATGCATAGATTTATTTTGTACTAGAATAGATTTATTTTGCATTAAAATAGAATTATTTGGATGCCGAATGATATGCATGTATATTATTCCCTTTAAGATTTTCCATTAATTGAATTAATAGAATTATTGTTTATTTATATGATATATTGCTAACAATGCCCTTAGGTTGCAAGCTTTGGACAGCAGCAGCCAAGGCTTGAACCTGCTGCACCAGGGCATCAAATTGTTACGGCCGAACTCGAGGAGTCGAATCGGCCGGCGGTGGTGAGTTCTGGACAGAGTGTCTAGGACTAGGCGGAAGACGTCGGGAGGCGTTAGAAGCTCCCTTGCTTCTCAGCTTCATGGCCGCGACTCGAGCCCTTCCTCTAGCGCCAACTGTTGCTGGAATTTGGACCTGAGGGCGACCGTCGGCTGAGGAGGGGGGAACTCCGGCGAGAATCGACGAACGGCGGTCCGACTGGCGCGCGACGTCCTCCGAAAAACCTGCAAGAAGCCGGTGGCCGGGGTTTCCGGCGCCGGCCCTCCGATGCTTAAGTTAGAGGGGACAAGTGTATGAACGGAAGTCGTGAATCTCTCGAGTTTCAATTTCCCCCAACAATATATATATATATATATATATATATATGTGTGTGTGTGTGTGTGTGTGTATATATATATATGTGTGTGTGTGTATATATATATGTATATATGTATATATATATGTATATATATATATATATGTATGTATATATATATGTATATATATATATATGTATGTATATATATGTATATATATATATGTATGTATATATATATATGTATATATATATATGTATGTATATATATATATGTGTATATATATATATGTATGTATATATATATATGTGTATATATATATGTATGTATATATATATGTATATATATATATATATATATATATATATATATATATATATATATATATATATATATATATGCGCGCGCGCGCTATTTTTAAAAATACTTTCTTAAAATTCATGGTTTTCATCAATTCCCCTCCAGAAGTGATGTAATTATTATAACAATCATTATTTTAATAATAAAGGATTGAAATGAAATTGATGCAAGCTAAAAACCCACTACCCTATGGCTATACGGTCCATCCCTATAATATTAAATTTTATGACAAAGGACCTCCATAGATGAATAAACAAGGTCAAGTAATATTAGGGAACAAAACGATATCATGAATGCATCAAAAGCTATGTTGGAACAAGAATGAAGGATGAATTTGTACCCTTTATTATAACAAGATCCTAGGACGACCTCTGACTTATCTAAGACCAGTTAAAGAGAGGACATGACATATCACTCAACTCATGTGTCCAATGGGTCCAAGTCTTGTAAAATAGGGTATGAGCAGGCCAAGTTACAGCGTCAATAATAGTTCAGTTCCCAAACATCCAAGATATAACTTCATCATGGTCGCTATAGGCATAATTTTAGGATGAAATAACTTTTGTTGTTCTGGACATCGAGTCATCTCCAACACAACTCGAATCACATCGATCAAACATCAAACAAGAAAGTTATGAGCAAAATACTGAGACTGTGTCAATGCAATTCAAGGCTATGAATCAAGGGAAAAAAGCTTTCATCAAAACATAATTAATGGTGATTAGACCACAATTAGAAGTTGTTGGATGATAGAGACCTATTGTAAATAAAATTTTTGAGTCCGAATTAGCTTGGGAGTCATTTTATAGGTCGTTTGAGCCATCTGACAATGATGATCTATAAGTCATCGTCAGAATAGTTTTAGCATTTAGAAGCATCTTTAAGGCTTGGATTTGTTTCTGGAAACCTTCCTTTGATGTTATACCAAGACTTAATTGAATTCCAAAGGCACCCATAGGTCCTAAACAATGTGCAGAGCCCTAGAACACTATAAATATCCTACTTAACCTCTTCTTTTACATTGTGGTAAATTCAACTAAAGTTTTTGGGTTCTCTTTTGTGAGAGTTCTAGGTGGTGTGACTCAGTCTAGTTTTTGGGTTCTCTTTTGTGAGTGAAGAATAATGCAACTCTAGTTGGATCAAGAGATTCAGTCGATTAGACTCCAGCTAGTATCCTATGCTTAGATTTTGCCTTCTAACTTGGCTATCTTCTAGTTGACTTTCTTCTAGCCTTTTAATTATTTCTAAAACCAAGTCTTCTAGTTGAATTAATTTTCTAGTTGTTTTCTTTATTTTCTTGCTTCAATAATTATTATAAAACTCAAAATATTATTTTATCCTTTTAGAAACCTCAATTCCTTTCGGGATAGGCGAGATCTTATTCGGGTCCTGTCGAGTTTGTTATGATGGAATTGTGTGCATCCTAACCTCACACAATCAGATCTCTGTTTCTATGGGTTTCAACCGATCTTAGATATATTTTGAGGCTAATAATAGTCTATTATAACTGTTACAATAATCAAAAATGGTTTTCATAAAGCTCTGCCATAACAAAATAACATTGTTATTGAGACCTTGATTTTAGCATAAAAGATTGGCATGAGCATAGAAATGGACCGGCCTAATTAGGTAAAAGCAACCAATCCAAAAGAACACCATTTAACAAAGTCCAAATGATAACTAGTTGCATAATGATGAAGTAGATATAATTGATAATGTATTTTGCTGACTCATATTTGGTTGTAAATAAATCATTTTCTTGGAATGCCCTCTTCATAATTTCAAAATTTGTTACCAATGGTATCCTCTTGCATGGGATGTATATGATGAAATAAGCTCAGTGAGTCATAATTTATTTTTATAAATATTGCTTGGATTACTATTGAATCACATTTGAACCAGAAAATCTAATGAATCAATAAAACAAACCTCAAAGAGAATCTCACTGTCATCCCATCATTTTGTGCCCATAGTTCTTTGCTCTGTTGTTTCATGCAATATACTTCTACACTTTTACAATTCATTTTAGTAGTTAAAACCTCATGTTGTAATCACCAAAAAAAAAAAAATATCAACATGAAGCATTGCAAAAATTAATGATGGTAAGTTAACAAATGATAAAAAATGAATCCTAACATAGATTATCGAATTTAATCTATTTGATCTTTCATTTGTCATCAGTTTTTGTTACTCCCTAGACAAATTTGGGTGATGGAATGAAGGTAACCCTTCTTCAATACTCCAAAACCTATCCAACTTGATGAAAGTATAGAGAATCCCAAATCTCTAATATAATCACCAAGGGACAACTAGAATGACGTAGGATCAAACCTAGGGTCATTTGTACTATCATAGGACTAAAGAAAAGATTATAATATTTTGTCATTCCCATGGACAAATTAGGTGATGGAATGATGGTATCCCTTCTTCAATAATCCAAAACATGTCCAGCAAAGTATGGGGTCACAAATGTCTTATATAATCACCAAGGGTCATTGGGATTATCGTAGGACTAGACACATTCAAATGGGTTCTTATACACTGGTCTTGTTTAGAACTTAGATCCTTATTAAGAAAGGATTCAACTATAAACACCACAAACGACTCGTTGTTAGCACCAAAAAGGTCTGTGTCATATTATCCCCCAGTAACACATGGACTGTCGGCTAATTTCACTTTAATACTATTTGAAACAATGCAAGATCCTACCAGCAAAAGCTAACTACAAGGTTTTATTTAGGTTCACTGATTTTGTTTAAGTATTTAAGATCTCTTGAATACACAACCAATGTAGGACTAAATGCGCACTCATTTGGGTCTTCATAGTAAGCTTCAATCCACAAAAATATAACACTATACTAAAATTTATCAATTTCAATAAATGAGTGCCTTTTTAGGTAGATACAAGGGGCGATACCCTCAAGCTACAATCACCCAAAAGGGAAAAAAATGGCATCAACGAACTCATATCATGGAAAGACAAAGTAAGGTACATTTAATACATATAATAGATCTTCGTCCATAAAATAGACAGATATGTTGCTCTCTTAAACTTATCCAAAGCATGTGAAGGCACTATTTTTTTAGTACCTGAAATTGTGGAATTTGTAGATTTATATTTCAACACCAAACTAATGCAACTGCAGCACATCATTTTAGCATGGGTGATGCAGCTACGCACCATTTTTGCATGAATGATGATTTGTTTATATCATGATTGTAGCTACAAGTTCATGTATATTCAAGTTTTAACTCTATTTAACATCAAAATTATCCTTCTTGATTAGATCAAAATTAATACTACCAACTTGCTTTAGTATTTATTCCAGTAATTGAGGTATGAGGGTGTTGCGGAAAATACAGGATCCAAACGGCGAACAGAACAATGCACAGAGTTGAGAGAGGAAGAGGAAGAAGAAAAGAGAACACAGGGATTTACGTGGTTCGGCAATGTGCCTACGTCCACGGGAGCGAAACGGCCGTAACTTTCACTTCTATCCAAATAACAAGGGTTACAAGATATTTATAGCTAAACCCTAACCCTAGAGTCCCAATCCCTATCAGCATCCCTGGTAAAATAAAATATTACATAATTATCCCAAAGATAAATATATCCCGTCGCTCCGCTCCGCTCCGTTAGAATACCGGTGTACCACTCAAATAAGAATACCATTTAATATGAGCCACTTATTCTAACAATCTCCACCTTGGCGAATATTCACCCCTTAGGAGAAAAATAACCTGGGACACCACCTGACGCTGATAGGTTGGAACACATCCTCTCTAGCACCTAGAGATGTTAACCAAGTCCAAGCAATGCTTGAACTTGTCTGCAGTAACGGGTTTTGTCAACATGTCTGCTGCATTTTCAGAAGTGTGAACTTTCTCAAGCAATATATCACCGGACGAAACCAACTCCCTGATCTTATGATACCTCACATCTATGTGCTTGGTTCTCGCATGATACACCTGGTTCTTCGCCAAATAGATCGCACTCTGACTGTCACAATGCAACTGAACTCCACCTTGCTGAACACCCAGCTCCTTGACTAATCCCGTTAACCACAATGCTTCCTTGGCAGCCTCAGCCACTGCCATATATTCTGACTCAGTCGTAGATAGTGCAACTAGAGACTGTACCATGGACCTCCAACTGATAGGCCCTCGTGCAAGAGTAAATACATAGCCTGTAGTCGACCTCCTGTCATCCAAGTCCCCTGCATAATCTGCATCAACATACCCCACGACTGAAGGATCATCCTGCTGTCTGACAAACATGATACCATGGTCTGTAGTACTCCTCAAGTATCTGAAAATCCACTTGACTGCATCCCAATGCTGTCTTCCTGAATTCGCCATAAACTTGCTCACTGCACTAACTGCATGCGCTAAATCCGGCCTAGTACAAACCATAGCATACATCAGACACCCCACTGCACTAGCATATGGAACCTTTGACATGTCTTCAACTTCTTTTTCTGTCTTTGGGCACTGTGAGGTAGACAATCTGAAATGATTCGCTAAAGGTGTGCTCACTGGCTTCGCATTACCCATGCTGAACCTCTCCAACACCTTTTGTATATAACTACCCTGAGATAACCACAATTTCCTGGAATCTCTGTCCCTGCGAATCTCCATCCCAAGAATCTTCTTGGCCGCGCCCAAATCTTTCATGTCAAACTCTCTACTCAACAAAGTCTTCAACTTGTTGACTTCATTCATACTCTTCGCAGCAATCAACATATCATCCACATAAAGTAACAGAAAAATAAAAGAACCATCATCAAGGCTCCTCACATAAACACAACAGTCATACTCACATCTCTTGTAGCCAATCCGAATCATGTAGGAGTCAAAACGCTTGTACCACTGCCTCGGAGACTGCTTTAGCCCATAAAGTGACTTCCTCAATTTACAGACTAAGTGCTCCTGTCCAGGTTCTGAAAACCCTTCTGGCTGCTGCATGTAAATCTGCTCCTCCAACTCACCATGAAGAAAAGCTGTCTTTACATCCATTTGCTCTAACTCCATATTGTAATGTGCTACCAATGCCAACACTACCCTGATGGAAGTGTGTCTGACCACTGGGGAGAAAATCTCATCATAATCAATCCCAGCTCTCTGTGAGTATCCCTTTGCTACCAGACGTGCCTTGAACTTTTCCCTTCTTTTTCTGATACTGCTTCCTTTTTCTTGAACACCCACTTGCATCCTATCGCTCTCTTCCCCTTTGGAAGCTCCACCAACTTCCATGTCTGATTTTTATTCAAAGATTCCATCTCCTCCATCATAGCACCCATCCATTTACTCTTCTCCTGGCTGTGTACTGCCTCCTGAAAAGTAGTAGGATCTCCACTGCTAGTAATTAATGCATAGGAAACCAAATCTTCAAAACCATACCTAGTTGGTGGCTTGATAGTACGCTTGGGTCTGTCTGTGGTTATATTATGTTGCTCTTGATCGGCTGAGGTAGACGTCTCTGTATCCTGAACATTATTCTCCTTGACAGAACTCTCTAACTCCACCTGCACCACCTGCTTATTGCTGCTGCAACTTTCTGGCATCTGCTTCTCTTCTTCTTGAGTACTTTTCAATATGGCTTTCTCATCAAAAACCACATCTCTGCTGATCACCACCTTGTTTGCCTTCGAATCCCAAAGCTTGTACCCTTTCACCCCTTTCTGATACCCCAGAAAGATACACTGTCTAGACTTCGGGTCTAGCTTTGACCTCTCCTCACTAGGAATATGCACATAGGCAGGACATCCAAATACTCTCAAACTTGAGTAGTCTACCTCATTACCTGTCCATACCTCCTCTGCAACCTTACCATCTAGTGCTGCCCTAGGTGACCTGTTAATCAAGAAGCATGCCATATTCACTGCCTCTGCCCAGAAGTTCTTTGCAAGCCCTGCATTTAACCTGAGACACCGTGCTCTTTCAGCTATAGTCCTGTTCGTCCTTTCCGCCACACCGTTCTGCTGAGGTGTCTTGCGTACTGTGAAGTGTCTCTTAATCCCATGCTGCTCACAAAACTCAATGAACTTTGAATCTGTGTACTCAGTCCCATTGTCTGACCTGAGGCATTTGATCTTTCTTCCTGTCTGATTCTCTACTTCAGCTTTCCACAACTTGAACTTGGCAAACGTTTCTGACTTGTGCTGCATGAAGTACACCCAGACCTTTCTCGAGAAATCATCAATAAAAGTTACGAAATATGTATGTCCACCCCGTGATGCTACTCTGACTGGTCCCCAAACATCTGTATGAATATAGTCAAGAATACCCTCTGTCTTGTGCGTGGCAGTCCTGAATTGAACCTTGTTCTGTTTTCCAAGAACACAATACTTGCAGAAATCCAGTTTGCAAGTTTTAACACCCTTCAGGAAATTTCTTTTATGCAGTTCCAGCATACCACGTTCACTCATATGACCCAAATGCATATGCCACAAGACTGTATTATCAGACTCAGATTCTGCAGCAGCAACTCCACCTACAACAGTAGTCCCTATCAACCTGTAGATGTTCCCTGCTACTTTCTGCCCCTTCATCACTGTCAAAGCACCTCTACTAACCTTCATTACTCCACCTTGAGACTTGTAACAAAACCCGTTAGAGTCTAAGGTACCCAATGAAATTAGATTCTTTCTCAAATCTGGAACATGTCTAACATCACACAACGTTCTAACCACACCATCAAACATAGTAATTCTGATATTCCCTATTCCAATGACTTTGCAAGATGCATTATTACCCATCAAAACAGAACCAGAATTAACTAACCTGTAGGTGTCAAACCAATCTTTATTGGGCGTCATGTGATAGGAACATGCTGAATCCAGAATCCAAGAATCAGCGAGATGATCTGAACTGGACGAAACTGAAAGTATGTCACCGTCACTGCTCTCTGTATCTTCTTTTACTATATTTGCAGACTTGGACCCTTCAGATCTGTCATCATCTTTACCCTTCCTTTTTTCAGGACAATTCCGCTTTATGTGACCTTGTTTTCCACACTTGTAGCACGTTATGCTCTTCTTTTTCCTGGATTTAGATCGAGATTTACTGCGATTTGATCCATTCCTTGTGTTGCTTCTTCCACGCTCCTGGTTACCCTTCACCACTAAGCCTTCTCCTTGAGAACTCTCAGCACTGGCTTTCTTCCTCTGATGAAAACCTAACAAGGCTCCAATGACGTCCTCTAACTCTAGGGTCTCCTTTCCCCACGTCAGAGTTGTAACCAAATTTTCGTACGTAGGAGAAGCGGGTAAAGAATGCAATAACATCAACGCTTTGTCTTCGTCTTCGAACTTCACATCAACTCGCTGCAGATCACTGATAATCTGATTGAACACGTTGATATGTTGGCTTAAATCAGCACCCTCTGTCATCTTAAGACCGTACAGTTTCTGCTTAAGATAGAGCTTGTTCGTCAACGACTTGGACATGTACCGACTCTCCAATTTTGACCAAATTGCTGCCGGTGATTCCTCGTCCATGACATGATACATCACGTCATCAGCCAGACAAAGTCGTATATTTGAAACAGCCTTAGCCTCCAATTCCTTCCACTCTGCATTACCCATATCATCTGGTTTCTTTCCATACAAGGCCTTCACCATACCCTGTGATACTAACAGATCCTTCACCCTCCTCTGCCATAGCCCGAAATTCCCAGTTCCATCGAACTTTATCACATCGAACTTTGCAGAAGACATTTCTACAATCTTATCTTTTTGCAAAATAAATTAGAGAAAATAGGATCTGATGAAAATAAAAAATACCAGAAACGCCCCTTTTCTCCTAGGTCAGAACGTGCGCACGGGAAAGACTCCTTCTCTTCCGGATGTAAACGTGCGCGGCGGAGGCGGCGCAGTCACGGGCACGGGTGCGGGTGCACGGTGGCGCGGGCAGTGGTGCAACGGGAGGACGCTGGCAGACACGGGCGCACGGGGGCTTTTCTTCCTCGCTCGCGGACTGCAACAGGGAGTTTTTTTTTTTTTTTTTCTTCCACGCGGAAGCCGGTGAGAAAATCAGGGGAGCGGAAGGCGTTGCGGCGGAACGCGCGGCCTCTCCTTCTCTCTCGCGTCCGGCCGGCTGGGGGGATCTCCTCTCCTCTTCTCCTCCGAACGGCGATCTGAACGAGGTGTCGATCTCCTCTGGTTCCGGCCACGAACGGTGGCGCCGGACCGTGATCAGGCCTCCTCTCTTCCGGATCCGGCGTGCGGCGGCGATGGGGATGCAGGCGGCGGCGCTACGGGATGGGAGGATCTTTCTCCTCGCTTGCGGCCGATCGGCGACGGGGTTTGGGCCTCCCCCTTTCTCGGCGAAGGAGGTTTGGGCCTCCCCCTTTCTCCGCGACGGAGGTTCTTCTCCTCCGGATCTGTTCACGCGGCGGCGGCACGAGGATGCGGGCGGCGGCGCGACAGGCCTTCTTCCCCTTCTTCCACGGGAGTCACCACAGACACCAGGGAACGCTCACGGGATGAAGGAAGTTTGGGGAAGAAGACGCCTTGGAGAAAGTGCCCTACACCACGTGAAAGGGATTAGAAAACACTATAGCCCTTCGTCTTACGTGCCCTCCCACGGCTTGGGAACAGCGCCTGAGATCCCACGTGAAGCAAAAGACGCCGAAACTCCTCTTCCTCGCGTGAAGGAAAACACCCACGGAATCCTGATGCTCTGATACCAATTGTTGCGGAAAATACAGGATCCAAACGGCGAACAGAACAATGCACAGAGTTGAGAGAGGAAGAGGAAGAAGAAAAGAGAACACAGGGATTTACGTGGTTCGGCAATGTGCCTACGTCCACGGGAGCGAAACGGCCGTAACTTTCACTTCTATCCAAATAACAAGGGTTACAAGATATTTATAGCTAAACCCTAACCCTAGAGTCCCAATCCCTATCAGCATCCCTGGTAAAATAAAATATTACATAATTATCCCAAAGATAAATATATCCCGTCGCTCCGCTCCGCTCCGTTAGAATACCGGTGTACCACTCAAATAAGAATACCACTTAATATGAGCCACTTATTCTAACAGAGGGGAACCTAATGCCAGATATATCAACCATGGATAGAAAATACATATTTTTTTTATCAATAATCATTATCTTTCTATAATTGTTTATTTTTTTTAAAAAAAAACTATTATAATAGTCATCACAATAGTAACTATTTTAATGTCAATTTGAGAACTCCATTATAACAAAATGACATTATATTTGAAGATTGAGGAATCATTATTCTCTTGCATAAGCTAACACAAGTTATACTTTATTTTTATGGATTTTGTTTAGATTATATAGAATGCATCAATAAAACAAACCTCGAACGGAATATTACCGTTGTTACAACATTTTAAGGCTACAGTTATTTGCCCTTTGATTTACATGTAGCTCAACAATGCACTTTTACAATTCATTCAAGTGGCTAAAATTTGTTATTCTAAAAGACATTGACATGAATCACGATGTAAAATAACAATCATAAGCTAACAAATAACAACCATAGTTTTTTGAATTTGATTTGATTAGTCTTTTGTATATAAGTATCTATCAAATTGGGACTATAGAACTGGGATGTCCTATAACCTATGCAACAAAAGCATCTTTGCTGCAAGATTTTGGTACAACCAACCAAAAGACATGAAACTATAATAATAGACAATATATCCATGAGACTATGGTTATTTCTACCTTTTGTAGGTTTTAATCCATGAAAAAGATAGCCATGCCATAATGCTGAAATCTAGGCATGCAATCATGTAAGTGTGGAGGTCTGATTAATATATATCATAGACCTCCATTTATAAAATAGGTGGCATCTCTCCTGAAATTTATAAAGAACATCTATTAGTACATGAAATCCTCAACTTTCTAGATCTGCATTTTAACATTATTGAAACTGCCCTGCACCATTTCTGCATGAATGATGATGGCTTTATATTGTATTTGAGATGCAATTTCACATAAAAACATCTTCTGACGACCCTCTTGTCTTTAACAGCCAAGATTGCAACAAAGTTCTAAATGCATATAGTAGTATGGAGGAATAGTTAAGTTCACTACAAACATTCAATTCCATCAATACAATGATAGGTGATCCATCACAAACTCGCAGTTTATTGAACTACTATTTCTAATATAAGAGAGAAAAAGTAAAAGGGCTAATTTCAGCGGTCTTAATTTATTGTCACCTATTTATTGGCACATGAATGTATTTTGTAAAATACAATATCAAATCAAAGATGGTTAATAGATACAGCACTTCAAAAGACATAGTTCTTTTCCTTTTTTTTCCTTTGTCCAATTGTAGATAGATGCAAAGTATAAAATTCACATAGTTCCGACATAAAATATGTACACTAGCTGAATTGCTGAAAATTGTATATAGAAGGCTTGAAGTAAACTGATAAATTGTCTAGCCCATTCATATTAAAGAAGGGCTCTGCCAAATTGACATAAGAGGCTTAATTATAGAAACGAGAGAAACTAAACGCTAAATTCTAATAGAAAATGCTAAACCAAATCCAGAGCTGCAAAAGCTACATATTTAATGTTAGAAGGAATTGCACGCATAAGGATAATCCAAACTATAACCAAAGAATCATTGGTCTTGTCAAAGAATTTATAGTTATTTTATTTTCAAATTCCTACCAAGATGCCAAAGCATCCTCTTAACCTTATGCTTCTTTGTAATATTGTAAGGGTGGATGGTGTGATGACCTGTGCGGGTGTGTGTTTAGTCCCACATTAGTTATTTGCTAGATAGATCTTGGGTACTTATATAGGATTAAAGAACCCAAATAATACTTCTGGCTAGTTATTTTGGGTGAGGTCTTGGATTGTTATAGATAGTGTGATCAATTACCATGAGAGTCAAGCTACGCGGCATCAGCGTGAATACAAATTAGTTTTGAAAGATAACAAGCCAGTGCAATAAAAATGATATCTTCGGACATGACTTCCAAATTCATTTTTGCCAAGAGCCGGTGCTGAAATTGCCTGAGTTTGATAAGCCATTTTCGGTTGAAACTTTCGCTTCTGTTTAGTTAGACCGTAATATGATCTAATACGTAAATGATCATATAGTC
This sequence comes from Phoenix dactylifera, assembly GCF_009389715.1. Lineage (NCBI taxonomy): Eukaryota > Viridiplantae > Streptophyta > Magnoliopsida > Arecales > Arecaceae > Phoenix > Phoenix dactylifera. Next base: position 7,950,866 of record NC_052401.1, on the reverse strand, counting down.
TTTAGCTCAGAAGTCTTCACCCTTATGATTGTGCCTGACTGTACCTTCTTCTAATCAAGGAAAAAGACACCACCCTCAATTGAGAATTTAGCAAGAGACTCCAAAACAGACGGATAACTACATAGAAATTTCTCTAAATGACAAGAAATCATGATAGAGTAGATAGACTTGCATGCAACTCTAGTTTCTCCATTATGGAAGCAACATTAAGGAGCAGAACCAAATTGACAAGGTCTCTGCTCTTGTTTAGAACAATAATCACCAAGTGGTTTGGGTGAACAAATCCATTCAGGCTTATGGGTAAATTAACCACCTAAATAACAAAGCAAAAGGAGAAAAATTAAAGCTAACCTCTACAAATCCATCAAAAAAGTCCTCTATATAGTTCTAAAATATGTTTATATTCTAAAACATAATATCGTCCATTATCTCGAAGGCTAGAGTTCGGAGATGAGGCAAATAACCTAGAAGTCTGGTGAGAGCATAGTCCATAGCATCACTATGAAGGTAAAAGCTAATATATGCCTTAAATAGCTGTGAAACCTCTCTAAATTTCCCTACATACCCAAAAGTGATAAGATTTATGGCAAATAACTCATCTGCCTTAACAAACAACACCATTCAACATTGACATGCTTCAGGTGGAGGAAGAACTCAACCTCTCATGCCTCTAACCCACTGCCAAAATGGCATCAACATCTGAACAAATTTCACTGTTCATTCCTTCAAAAAATAGTGTCTAACTCTTCCAACAAGAAATTGGCAATGTCATTATCAAGCACATTAAGACAGTTTAAGTGTAGATTAGGAATACTTGTCCTAGTGTCAATGAAGATATTATTGAACAAAGAGTGTCCTGCTATTTGCAAAAAACAAGTAAATAAATTAGCAACTTATCATCAAACTCTACCAATTATCATTGGAATCTATCTACAGTTTTCCATCTGATCTCTTTCTTGTGGACATTGGACTGCTCCAAACCTGAAAACAGGATGTCTGTCTCTCACGAATAAGATAGAGCCTCAAACTTAAAAAAGTTGCTGACCTTTCTCTGTGACTCAGGATATATATCTGTTTGGCCTTCTCTTTTCTCTACTTCCTAGGTTAGTGGGCGAGTTCTTATAATGTTTGAATCTTATATCTTTGATCCGTTCCATAGACAGCTTACAGAGGAGCAGTGCAAACTCTATAGTCAGTATCAGCATTGGCAATCCAATCGTGCTTAACCTTCTACTATAAATAATAATAATAATAGTAAAAAAAGAGAATAGAATAGGTAATAGGATTGCAAGTAGATTGGATTAGCCCGCTTTTAATCTGAAACTGATATGTAATTAATCGGATCCAACTCGTACCGAAGTTATTTGGCTTAGGCTTGCATTCAAAAAATATGACCCATTTCTAGATTGGATCTTGATCATTAAATTTGCAATCTAAACCAGAGCTGACTCAAATTGATTCCAAACCAGTATAATATATATTTCAAAACAAGAAAATTAATGTTCCTTTCATCATATAGTTAGTTGGTAATTATTTTCTTAATTGTAACTATATAATTATCAATCAAATCTCATATCAAACACTTTTTGATAATAATTTGCATTTTATTATTGTATTGGATGCATGTTTATAATAATATTAGATGATCAACTTATATATTTATTTGTATTTAGATTGTTTTTTATCTGATTTGACCCAAAAATGTTTGATAGATTAATAAACTTATATTGGACCTTTCAATCCGAACATAGTTGGATTAGATCTGAGTTTAATTTTTTTATCTGATTTAAATATAGATTGGATTTCTATTGTGCCTATCTGGTCCACTTGCAGCCCTATCACTTAGTACTCTCAAGGACCGGGCCCACCTGCAGCTGGAGGCCCAAATACAAATGGGGCGGGCCGAGTTTGCCACTGGGCCCACAAGTCTAGCTCGGCAGCTTCGGCTGGTTGCTGTTTGGGACAAGATAGCTGACATATGGACCACGAGCTAATATCATATGACCCCTCTGATTTATCTAAAACTACAATAATGCCACCAGGATTAGCTCATCTTCGGATAATCTTTTTGTTAATGCCAACGCGGGACACGAGCTTAGTAAATTAACTATTACTAGCTCATCCGGTACCTCTCAATAGATAAAAAAACTAATGCATTTCCCCTTTAAAATATTCTTATTTTTCCACCAATCACTTTCTGATATTGTTTAATGATGATGGAGTCTACATTATAGGATGTCTACCTTATTTATGAATATTGATACGCCTTATAACAGACAACAACTGATGTGGCAGACCAACTAATCAGAGCTTATTATGAAACTCGCAATCAATCAGTCAAAACTCGTCATGTAGCCAACTAGAGGCGCATGGAGGTCCTTCGAGTTTCAAATTCTTTTCCCAATTGGTGACACATTGACCACGATCGCGGATAGTTTTCTTAATTGTATGGGCGAGATCCGTAGGACGTGATGCATGAGCAAAACATCTGTGCGTAACCTTTAGGATGTGCGATGGACTACCAAAGATGGCTAATCTGCATGCTCGAATCCTTCGAGGACGGGCACCCGCCCTCGCCTATACAAACTATTCTTGAAGAAGCATCCAAGTAAGTGCTCTCGAGCCCTTTTACACACTTATGCTATCGCTCTGCCCCTCCCACAATACATCCGTTGTTCTCTAAGAATCTATCTGACTTAGATATCAGTGGACTCTCTGTCAGATATTCTCTGATAAAAAGGTGTCTTTATTTTTGCTATTTTAGGTTGGATTCGACATCAAAGCAAAGGTTCAAACATGATCTCCTCTTTCTAGCAACACCTTAGGAGTGACTAGTGTTAGAGCCATTACCGCCCGAGCACAGCAACCATTATCTTGCCGCCTTGAGGGCATATCACAATCTTCAACCAATCTCCAGAATCTGAACGGCCAAGATATCCAAAGAAGATTGGGTAGTTTTTCCTTGTATTCTTAAATTTTGTTTAGTCCTTCTAAGTTTAGTTAATGTCTAGGTGCTTTTGTGCGAAACCAAAATGAATTCGGCAACTGAGCAGGCGGCCTAAATGGGTGCCTTTTCTCAATATTTCAGCTCCTAAGTTGGTAGGAAAAGAAGCGGCTAAGAGCAGCACATAATTTGTTATGCAAGTTTTCTCTTTTGTTGGCAATTTTCACTCCTTATTTCTTTATATATATATATATATATAATATATATATATATATATATATATATATGTATATATATATATATATATATATATGTATATATATATATATGCGTGCGCGCATGCATGTACATATATATATATATATATATATATATATATATATATATATATATATATATATATATATATATATACATATATATACACATATATATACACATATATATATATATATATGTATATATGTATATGTATAGATATATACATATACATATATATATATATATATATATATATATATATATATATATATGTATATATGTATATGTATAGATATATACATATATATATATATATATGTATATATGTATATGTATAGATATATATATGTATGTATGTACATATACATTTACATATATGTATGTATGTACAGGGCCGGCCCGAGTCCTAGGCGACCGAGGCGGTTGCCTAAGACCCCGGGCCAATGGAAGGCTCTCGGGAGGCTGACCAAAAGGAAGCAAAGGCCCCATATAAAACGGGATCAGAAGCTGGCTACGAGTCTTCCCCCTTGATGGAAGGGAGGTGGAGAGTTTCCTGGCCTGCAGAGGGGCAATTTGGGATGTTGGGGACAGTAGTTTTGTTTTGGGTGGGGAAAGAGAGAGAGAGAGAGAGGAGGGATTTGGTTGGCTTGGTAGACGCCTGAAGCCACTCTTATCTTTCATCCCTTCTCTTTTTTGGTTTTGGTTTTGGTTTTCCTTCCCTCACATTACTCCTGATTCAGCTGGGCCATCGGGAAGAAAGATAGGGGGATTGGAGATGGACTTCTTGGAGGGTGGAGATTCTTTTAGTTTTCTCCTCTCGGTTTCTTCTCCCCTCTTAGGTGGTAGAGAGAGAAAAGGAGGGAGGGGGTTGAATGGCTGCTGTGCCGCGATGTTAAAGTTGCTGCTTGGGTACTCACTTGAAGGGGAGATGGTGGGATGGGACTTTTATTAATTAGATGGATTGAATTTCCCATAATGACCATACTTTCTCTTATAGAGAGGCCTTTTTTTTGGACAAATTTTTTTCTTTACCTTGACCATGAAGTGCCATGGGATGACCTTTTCCTATTGGGCTCTTGCTTGACATGGTAAACAGTATTGCCTAGCATCATCTCAATTATTTAATCAATTTTATGGCCCTTCATTTAGAGTAATTACTTTTATGTGCCTCCATTCAAGAACTATATTAAATTGAAAAGACTTCTTGTCTATCTTTGTTAGATTCATGTATCTTTCTTGATAGCTATCTATTTTTATATATATTTTTAAGTATTTTATATTTATTAAAAAATTAATATTAAAAAATGCCTCGTTCATTGGATTCGTCTTAGGCTCCAGAATATATTGAGCCGCCCCTGTGTATGTACATATACATATACATATATGTATGTATGTACATATACATATATGTATGTACATATACATATACATATATGTATATATATATAATATGAAGAGAGAAGAGTGCAACTGCAAAAAAGAATGTTAGCAGGAGTATATGCGCATATCATGCACAAGTTCAACTATATGCCATATGTTTACATGACCTGACATATTATAAATGACAATATTATGAATACATAATAATTTCAGGCTTTAGTCAAAATTTCCTGTCAATTTTGATCTCTGAAAGATCAAAGATGTCGATTGGAGAACTTATTTGGGTTTCTCTTAACCTAGGTTTCTCATTTGCAGACATGCTCGCCCGTTCGCTATGAGATGCTTTCAAAATAGACACATATGCTTGTTAAAATATAGTAATCACATATAGTAAGTATGTACACATTGTGCTTGTTATATTATCTGCTCTATTTGATAATTTTATTTGTCACCAATTTTTTTGAGAAAGTCAAATGGTTAAAATTGTTGGTACTTTGCTTCTATTATTTGTTGTTTTCTACTATAATAGCTAATAAATATTTTTCTTGTCACGACCTGCCTGCGCAGGATGCGTGGCCATCGAGCGCGCCACCACGTGGCACCGCATGAGGGGAGAACACAAAGCTTCCCTCCTAGATATTGTCCGGTTCCGGAATCTGCACGTGCGCGCGCATGCACGAAGCTTAATCTCTCTTCGGTTTTGCTTTTCCTCAAAATGCATCAATAGGATTTGGAGACACCTGCCACATATGCCCAGACTCAAAGAACTCTCTAACTGATGTGGGATCAAGGAGCTTCACATTCCCCTCAATGTTATCGGAGAAATGATTCATTATAATGTTGTTGATGATTACTAATGGCGTCAAGCACTGATAATATATGGATATTAAAATCATGGTGGCTTGATCATATCCAACAAAAAAAGAAATAAAAAGCTGAAATAAAAATGATTTCCAAAGACCATATTTAACAAAAAAAAATAAAAAGCTGGTCTCAGGGAACCCTTCGCTGCAGGGCACTCAAAACTTTTTCGTTCATGTGAAAGAAAAAGCTGACCACTCTTTTGATATCGTATTGAAACCACAAATGTTATTAGGAGCCCTCACGGGATGCTCACAATTATCACCACACAGGTTTGGGCACAACCCCAGCATGACTGCCCAAGGGAGACTTAAAAGTTCGATGAAACCATCATTCATGTCCACTAACGTACCATCATCCTTTTAGTTGATGTCAAGAGAGCACTCATTTCTTGTTGATTAAAAAGAAAGCTCGAAGATGACTCGGCTATGGTGACCGGATGGATCCAGAGATGCACTGGTGACATGTGTGCTGCCATCTCCTGCTCCGGAACATTTGGAGCATGGTAGAAGAGACGTTGATTTTCGAGCCAAGCATATCTATAGGGAGGCTAATAGAGCTGCAGATTAGATGTTTTCATTTATGGCAAATCATTCTAGGAGGGTTCTCTGGACTGGTGAGAAAAAGCTACCTAGAGTGCTCTGTGATTTGTTACTTTCTGATTTTTTTTTTGGACGTATTCATACTAGAATGGTATGAGTCATCCGTTGTACCAAAAAAAAAAAAGAGAGCTCACCTAACATGAGTCAAAAGGAGCGTTCCTCCACTATCTCCTGTATTTTTCGCTTCTGAAACCTCACTTTGAAATGAGCAGAGGAGAGGAAAGAGAGGATTAAAGTTGAGTTAGGAAACCTATGGGGACATGTTTATCTTGGTTAACTATGGGCAAAATCCAACCCCGGCCTCAATAAATTAGAGTTAAAATTGAATCGGATATAGATTGCATATCAGTATATCTGTATCTATATTTATTTTATTTAACAAATATAGATATGAATATGGATATAAGTCTAATGCAAAAGTTTATATTTATATTTAGTTTAAACAGATATAAATTACTGAAAGTATGTCTATAAATACGGATATAAGTCGGATAATTAAACTTTATAACTATATAATCAAATATATTACTAAGTGGATAGTAAATTAAGTTAGTAACATCTTAAAAGTTTATGAGTATTACATAAAATTAAATAGGGTTATAAATAAAATTGGATATTCAAATACAGATAAGATAGTTGTCTATCTAAATCCATATCTTTTTTTTTTATGAATATGAATACAAATATGTATGTGAGTTGGATGCTCAAACTTCTAATCACATCTGGATAAATTCAGATATGAAAATGAATATGGATGAATATTATCCAATCCACTTTTACTCCTATAATAAATAGATGGATTTGAGGACAAAATCTAGACATGGATATAGTTTAGGTCATGATATGGGTCGAGCATGAGTTAGATATCACCTCTTTATACCAAAGAACATGCAAATAGCCTGGCTAGCGTGACTTCACATCACATTTTGTAAAAGCATATATTTTGCAAGTAGAATAATTTTTTTGGATTACATTAAGCAAAATAATGTGGGAAGTAACATGTAGAGATAAGGAATATGGTGGTGTACAGCTAATTTTAGATTTACTCTCCACTTACCAAATACACTTGGGCAAGTGCCATATGACACTTCACCAGTTTTGTTAAAGGAATGTTGGATATCTTTTTTTTAGTCTTCTAGCTACAGGTGAAGTTAGTTCAATATTAGCTTGTTTAAATTCATTACTGATGCACTATATTTGTTAACCACTATAGTTTGCCATGAATATAATTAATTTGTCCCAAAATTGAGAACAGAAATGAAGGGGCACATGTTTGATGGTGGGTCCCACTTATTAGACAATTTTTGGTGTTTTCATAATGTGGTTGTTCTTAAAATTTTGAATTTTCTTTCACCTCTTCCTCTTTGCACCAATTTCTAAAGACCATGTATTTATAATTATAATCACCAAACATCTTTGAAACGTATTGAAATTTCAAAGTTTCTATGCAAAACAAAAAAAGAGCCATGGAGAATATTGACTATCCTTGTGATAATTAAAAATAAACATTGCTTGATTATATAATGCAGACATAGTTCTTTGATAAAGCTAAAAGCAAAGGTAAAGGAATTTAATTACCCTTTTGTTGTAGAGGTGCTTGACAAGGTATATACCATGCAACCAAGATAAATAGCATCCCTGTGACCATCTAGGCTTTCTCTAATTTGATTCAAGCAACTGCATGTTCTAGCAATAATATGTGGCTTATCTAAATGAGCTATTATGGTGTAGTGAGCTATATTATGAGCATGATAAAAGCTCTTGTCAACACGAAATTTCATGGTGCAATGGATTAACTTTGGACCCCTTAAATACTTTAACCTATAGCATATGTTGATGAAGGATTGATTGGTGGGACTTGAGAGTATTTTCTAGCAATCATCAAAGTTGAGGTTAACATATAGTCTGATTTTTTTGGGCAACAATAACAGAAATCATCACCTTTTTACTTTGAAAATGAAATTATACAAGTGGTATGATACAGGTCCAAGAAAGACCGTCCCTAAGAGAGAGAGAGAGAGAGAGAGAAATAAAACAAAGCTTTCCTCCCTCTTAAGCCCCCCCCCCCCACCAAAAAAAAAAAAAAAAGAGAACAAAATTCTTGCTATAGCATCAAATGCTTATGTCTCACCTCTCACCCTTGAAGCTTCTAGCCACCTTTGATGCATATGTCCTAGTTTTTCTCTGAACAATTGAAAAAAATATAATTTTAAAAACATAACTATCATCCATTTGCTTTATGAGGCCGACTCTCATGTATCGATATTCTTTACTCCTTTAAAACTTTATGAGGCCGACTCTCATGTATCGATATTCTTTACTCCTTTAAAATGACACATATTTATAGGAAACAATACAGTTGATTAGATTGCAGCTTATGTAGCCAACCATACAAAAACTATTTTGTCCTCTCTAGTTCTCGAGTCCTTCCCAGTTTTTGAATGTTGTACACGCAAATTTTTGTTGATGTATTTATACGAAATTTATGTAATATATTGATTTACCAAAAAAAAAACTTTATTCATCTGAATATTCTAACAAAGTTGATCAACCGGATTTAGTCAATCTAACATGTTTGTCTTCTTAAAACAAAAACATGGTTTTTTGGGAACAAGAGATCATAGACCCCACCTCAATGACCTCGTATGCTTATCCCCACCCCAGGAGCTCCGCCAAAGATTGTCGATGAATTGACGCGCGTCGCCGCCACAAGCCGCCCTGGCGAAACCCACGTCCCGATCACACGTCACCGTTACGGAAAATGTTGTCGCGTCTTAGTGGCATTTACGAAATAATGACAAAAAAGGAGTTTCTTTTCATAACCCCCGGGCTCCTTGTAAACTTTCAAATTGGGTAGTTCTAAATACACCCCCCCTATTGCTCAGGACACCCCCCAAAAATTAAAAAAAAATTAAATACTCTCTACACCCCCCCATTTGCTAAGGACACCCCTAAAAAATTAAAAATTCCTAAATTACCCCCACCCTCCCCACCCCCCACCTCCCCACCCCCCGCCTCTGCCTCCTCCTCCTCCCCCCTCCTCATCCTCCTCCTCCCCCTCCCCCTCTTCCCGCCCACCTCTGCCTCCCCCTCATCCCTCTCCCCTCCTCCTCCGCCTATTCACCCTCCTCCTCCTCCTCCCTCCTCCCTCCTCCTACTCCTCCACCCCTCTACCTCCGTCCCCCATCCCCATCCCCTCTTACTCTGCATCCCCCTCCGCCTTCTCCCCCTTCTTTGCCTCCTCCTCCACCCCCTATTCCTCCCTGCTCCCATTCCTCCTCCTCCTCCTACCCCTCCTCCCCCTTCTCCTCCACCTCCCCCTCCTCCTCCTCCTCCTCCACCTCCCCCTCCTCCAACTACCCCTCCTACCCCTCCCCCCTCCGCCGCCTCCTCCCCACCCTCCTACCCCTCCTCCCCTCCCCTCCGCCGAACAGAAGGATTCTGTTCGGTTGAGGGTTGCCGAACAGAAGCCTTCTGTTCGGCACTGGATCGCCGAACAGAAGCCTTCTGTTCAGCACCGTTCAGCCGAACAGAAGCATTTTGTTCGGCGATCCAGTGCCGAACGGAGCACGAAACGGAGGAGGAGGAAGGGGGTGTACTGAGAAAATTTCAAGGGCAATATGGTAATTACACTAAAGGTTAGTTTGGGTATTTTTTTTTTAATTTTTGGGGGGTGTCCTGAGCAATAGGGGGGGTGTATTTAGAACTACCCCTTCAAATTCCTCTCGATACCTTCCAGTTCCAGGCGATCCCTCCCTGGTTCCCTCTTAATTCTCTCGTTCTCCTCCCAAATTTCAATCCATATTTCGGTATTAAATCATAAAAGAAATCCCCATGAGATTGCCCGATCCCAAATCCATCTCCCAGAGACCAAAAACCTCGGATTTTGCTCATTAATCCGTGCAGTATTCGTGAGTTCTGGGAAGAATTTCCCATGAACCCGTCTCATATGTTCAGAAAAACCTCTTTAATCCATCTCTCTTAATTCCTTTGTAGCTTTGGAGTATTTTAGATGAAAAGAAAAGGATTTTGTTGGAGTAAAAAGGGTAAAAGATTCAATTTTGCTGTGTTTTTCCTATTGATTACCATCTAAAATTGACTCCAGGAGGGGAAAGATCCAATCTTTGTCACAATTTTTGGACCTCTCAATCTGAGAAGAAATGGGGAGGCTTCAAGGAAGATTTGGATCCGTCCTGAACAACAGATGGCTGGTTTTTGTGGCTGCAATGTGGGTGCAATCAGTCGCGGGAATTGGATACCTCTTCGGGAGCCTGTCGCCGGTGATCAAGAGCTCTCTTGGCTACAACCAGCGCCAGACCGCCAGCATCGGCGTCGCCAAGGACCTCGGCGACAGTGTCGGATTCCTCGCCGGCAGCCTTTGCGAGATCCTGCCTCTCTGGGCGGCGCTGCTCATCGGAGCGCTGCAGAATTTTATCGGGTATGGGTGGGTTTGGCTTATCGTCACGGGGAGAGCGCCGGCTTTACCTCTGTGGGCGGTGAGTCAAAGTGGATGAGTTTAAATTCATAGGTTTGATTGTTTCTTGGGCGATTTTTTCCGCTGATGTTCGTGGTCTGTCATGTTCTTTTTCTCAAGCGAAGCAGAAATTTGTCGAAGATGTTCATTGGTTTTGTTGTTTTGTGAACTGTGATATTGATTTTGTTGTCTGAAAACATACCTTCTTTGCTCTTTTCTATTACTTTGATAATTGAGATCAGTAGGGAATTTCTCTGGTTAAATTGGATGCTTCTAATTGTTATATTAGATGCCAAGCTTGCTTTTCTGGTCATTGAATAATATGGGAGTTCTATGATTGACTTTTCCTTATTTCTTTGTTTGGTCGCACTACTGCATTTTTTTTAAAATTCTAAATGGCTTTTTATGTTTGTTGAACTTACTTGAATCCTTTAATTATTGGTTCATTCTTGTTAAAACAAAGTTTCCCCCCAATTCTTGTGCATTTGGAGGAACTGGTTTTTGTCTGGCGAAATATTTAGGACTCATTGTTTTTTAGTTCTCTGTCTCCCTGGCTTAAAAGAAAAACAAAAAACAAAATCTTTTCTTTTGGTTGCACTGTAGCTTGTTGTCTCTATTCTAAATGGCCTTCTTATCTTCTCAGTCAAACCGTGTGCGTTTGTTGGATTTTACCTGAATCTTTTCATTATTGGTTCATTAAATGTTACGATTATTACTGTATTTTTTCCCGTACTTACATGTATGGGTTAACTGGACTTTGTCTGGCGAAATTTTAAGGATTCACTTTTTCTAAGTTCTCTTTTTCCCTGAAAGCGTTGGTAGGGATTGCACTGTGTTGCTTATTGATGTGCTTCAGGAATTTATCCAGCTTTGGGATGCTCAATTAGCTGTTCTGGGCAGTGAGTGGACTTGTGTTCATGGATTAAATGCACAAGCACATCAGTAATCTGGTGGCTCTGAGGAATATAATAACTAAGAATGAGGCCTTTGTCCAAAATTGTAGTCAATATATTTCCCAAAGATCATATTCATTTTTTTTTGTAATTTTTTAAAAATATTATAAATTATTTGCAGATGGAAACTGATTTTTCTGGTAGATTTTGAGTTTGATAGTGATTTGAGTGAAAGGCTAAGTTTGAATCCTTGCATGAAAGTGAGGCTTAGTGAAAGGCTCAAGGCGTTATATGTCAGCAATAAGTTGTTATCTTATGTGGACTTAGTGCTTGGAGTCAAGAGGTATATGAGTATATGCAGACACTAAATGAAGATGAGATGGGATATTGCAGGAGACACTAAAATAAGATGCAACTTTAATTAGGTTTTAGTCTAACATTCTGAAAAACCATTGAAGAGCACATGGTAATAGGATTTCTTATGGTAGCGATTGTTTTAATGTGGTTTGGTGACTGGTTGTCTATTACACTTTTTTCATTCCCTTCTTTTTTTTATAAATATTTTTTGAGTTCATTTGGATTACCTATAATATTGATCTCATTGTTATATGACCAGTAATTATTAGCTTATAGTTGCCAATTTTATGTCCTTTATTTATAAAATCGGTGATATATATTTTTGTCATAGGTGAATCATTCTCCAAATTTGATTTATGGAGTTTGTCTTCTTTCCTCTTTCATTGGGAGTTTTCTTGTTTGGGTATTAGAAAACAGTCAGTAGTTTTAAGTATCATGAACTGCATGTGTGATAAAATGTGACATTGGCCTCAATGGTTTGACACCCTGGCAGCCCCATGTTCCTTTCAGATATGGTTGTTATGTCTTTAATGCATAGAGAAAGTTAATTGCTAACTTATCTGTAAAAAAGCAGGGGGAAATTTCATTTCATTTCTTTCTAAATTCTTGATGTTCAGTGCCCATGTCGGCTGCACATAGCTTAAGTGCACATAGCTTACTCTGTTACCTTTATAGTCATCAGGTTTCTTAGAATGTTCCTACATTATGCAAGTTGTATTCACATATATATATATATGCAGTAAATTTTTTCTGGTTTTCTCTGAACAAAAAACGATCCATCATTCAATCTGATTTCTGTGGAGGTGATTGTATTATATGCAATTATCTTTTTCTGGTTTTCTCTAAACAAGAAAGTATCCATCATTCAAATTGATTTCTATGGAGGTGATTGTACTATCGGCACATTACCTATCGAGCTACTGTCTTTGATGATGCATGACAGTTATGTTTGTAAAAGGTTCATGTGAATTAGAAAGTAGAATTGGTCATTTTGCCTTCTTATGCAAGAAACTAAAAATCATTTCAAATGTGTAAATCATTAAGACAATTTAGTAATGGTTTAGAAAATGATGTGCACTTTCAAAATATTGTTTTTAATCGCACTTGGTTTAATAAATATATTTTTCTAGCAGATTAGTGTTGAAATTCTGCTATTTATGTCTTCATTATATCATCAAGATCAAGAATCTTATCCCTGACAAGCTTCTTTCTCTTTTTTTTTGGGTGGTGGGGCGGTGGGGGGTGGGTGGAGGGGGTTTAAAAGAGTTAGAGGTAGCTATTCTTCCCTTACATATATCACATGCCTTTGGAGATTAGCAGAATATTTTTTCCTAGAAAGTTGGTTGATCTATATTTAGTTTTATACTTTGTAGTTGTTATTTAGGTACAAGTAACTGGTATATAGTGATTGAAACTAAGTTTCCTGTTCTAATTTTTTAACTTATAATTTAGATTGCATTGCTGTTATTTTTGCTCGTATATTTGGTGATCAGAGTTTACTTTGATATCTTTTACATGCGTCATTTTGCTTGCAGGCTTGCATTTTGCGCATCCCTGTAATTCTCTTAGATGAGAATCAAATGAAATTGCTGTTACAATTTAGCTTTCCGTCGAAATTTTGATTCTCTAGTCAAGCTTGGACTTGTTTTCAGTGCTACTCTTCTAACAAAAGTTTGCTCCTTGTTAAATAATAAATTAGTCTAGTAATATGACACTCACTTTTATACTGCCAGCTATTAACATCCAGTCGGCATCAAAAGTCTTTTAGTTGCTGAGTATATCATTTTGTACATCATGCAAGCATGTTGTAAATCATGTGATATTTTAATCATGGAATTCATAGTTTATCCTGATTTGTTTTGGTAATGGGCAAGAAAACACTTAAAATTGCTGGTCAATCATGACCGTTTACTTCCAAACAAGAACAGTACCTTTTGTAGTTCATCTCCATGGACCATGATGCTTATGTTACAATGAAAAGTTTTTGAAGCTTTATAATATTTTGCACTAAATATCTAGCTACATGCATTATTTGTGACTTTTTAGTCATCCTTATTCTGACTGTTCCATTTCTACACTAATTATTATCAAGTCACTAGTTCTAGGGTGCAATATAGGAGTTCCAACAGTGTTTTATGAAGATATTTACTTTGAACTTTAGTAAATCCTGTCCTCCTTTTTGTTTGCTAATCCTTCTGTTCAGCTAATGACTGACAACATATTTTCCATCAGTAATATGTATGGTTAAATTTTTAAAACGATACATTAGGATGCTACCCCACTTTCAGATTATATGATTCCAAAAGTATTCATTTTTAGCTCTGCTTTTATCTGTGGTGCAGATGTGCATTCTTATTTTTCTGGGAAATAATGGAGAGACCTACTTCAACACAGCTGCACTGGTTTCATGTGTACAAAATTTTCCCAAGAGTAGGGGCCCCATAGTGGGAATACTAAAGGGATTTGCTGGTCTGAGCGGTGCAATTTTGAGTCAGATATTTACAATGATACACACATCTGATCACAGTGCTCTCATCTTTATGGTTGCAGTGGGACCATCTGTGGTAGTTACTGCCTTGATGTTCATTGTTAGACCTGTTGGAGGCCACAGACAAGTGCGGCCTTCAGATAAATCTAGTTTTATGTTCATTTATAGCGTATGCTTGCTTCTTGCTGCTTATCTAATGGTTGTCATGCTTCTAGAAGATTTAGTTAACTTGAGTCATATTGTGATTATTTTATTCACAGTATTGCTACTCTTTCTCCTAATATCTCCCATTGTCATTCCATTGCTCTTGACTTTCCATTTTGATGTTATTTCTCCTGCTCAAGAAGTTCTCTTGCCTGAGCCTTTGAAAGGAGAGACAAGTAAGTCAGGTCAATCTGAGGAACAAAATGAGGTTATTCTAAGTGAGGTAGAAGAGGAAAAGCCAAAAGAAGTCGACTTACTACCTGCATTGGAGAGGCAGAAGAGGATAGCCCAGTTGCAAGCTAGACTATTTCAAGCGGCAGCGGAAGGAGCTGTGAGGGTCAAGAAGAGGAGAGGTCCACGTAGGGGAGAAGACTTTACCTTGACACAGGCATTGATAAAGGCAGACTTGTGGCTTATCTTTCTCTCTCTTTTGTTGGGGTCAGGATCTGGTTTGACAGTCATTGATAATCTGGGCCAGATGAGTGAGTCGTTGGGTTATGATGATACTCATATTTTTGTATCCATGATCAGTATTTGGAACTTTCTTGGCCGTGTAGGTGGTGGCTATTTTTCTGAGATCATTGTGAGGTACGACTATTATTTCACTTTCTTCCATATCTTCCAACTCATAAAAGAAATAAATTGCTTTAGCACCTTATAGCATACATGCATCAAAAATTTTTTGTCTGTGCATGAAAATATCCAGATCGATCATTGCTGTTGATAGTTAGCAGAACTGTTAATATTTTAAGAAAAGCTTTAATGTTTCAGTGTTTCTTTTCTTGTTCCCTTTTTTTTAATTTAAATGCAACTTTCTTGGATATCATGGACCTTCCGGATACATGTAACAATTGATTATGTCAATAATGGTAGGTTCAGACTTATTCCGAGATCAAGTAGAAAATAGAAGTGAGAAAGAGGGGAGATGGCAATTTGGAGATGTCGATGGGATGTGACATGCAATACTTGAGATTGTAATGGCTCATGTTTTAGCAATTTCAACTTTAGGAATATAGAGGAGAAATAAGGACATTATAAAGACTATAAAGCATGCTAGAAAAAAGCTTAATTTGTTAAATATCAAAGAGTGACTATTAAATGAAAGGATAACAAATTTATACAAAATAAAACTTGCTTATTACAAATGTCATGTTGTTTTCGAAAACTAGATAATGTGGTACCCTAGGAGCATGTAGCATATGGATGAGACAGATACATATGATTACATTGGTGGAGTATGAGGAGAAACAGGTGACATCATTTAGAGATAAGCTGTTGAAGAAGATAAAATGGAACTTAAGAATTGCTATGATTTTTAGGAAAAGCCCTGTAGCTTTTATGGTATGAGAGGGTGGCATTTCATTGAAAAGAGAAGGAGAAAGATCTAGAGAAGTCATAGGAGATTCTAAGGCAATACATGTATCAGGAGAATTAATGATGGAATGCTATGGTTCTATTTACACCCAAAAATTAATTGGCCATCGACCAACTATAGAAAATGGTCAAAAATATTAAATCAATAAAGTCTGGTTAATTTATGCATGATATTGGAAAGGCTATGTTTGTCCACTTGTCACTCATACAAGAGGCCACTATTGGTAGTCTTATGCTGGAATTAACTTCTTGAAGGAAATTATTTCGACGAGGAGAAATTAGTCATGCAAGGAATCACAGGCAACCATTAAGGAGGCAGTTTGTAATGACCTGGGGCCTCATTGAAAAGAGCTAGACACAAGGTACTGCTTAGGTTCCTTAGCCTTGTATAAGTGCCCAAGACCTTCCCAATGCAAAACCAATGTGAGATTAAATATATGCTAGCATGGGCTCTCACATACTCCTATTTAAGCCCTAGCATCCTCGTCGCGCTAAAGGTATAAATTTAATCACACATCGATCAAGTTTAGTTATAAACACCACGATCGACCTATAGTCAGTCTCGAAAGAGCCCATGTTGTAGTGTCCCCTAATCTATATAAGCTATGTGCCTAATCCACTCTGATACCATTTTGACAACCTAAGATCATCCTAACTAAGATGTTATATGTGTTCCTTCAAGGTCTGCGGAACTGTCCCAAATCGCCTGTTTCGGGGTGTCCCGGGCTATACCGGTAGCGGACCAGGATGATTTCGGCATTGAAATTGAGATGCCGTCACCGGAGGGAGAGAAGGAGAAAAAAAGGAGGAAAAGAGAGAGAGAGCGGGGAAGGGAGGAAGAGGGAAGGAAGGAAGGGAGGCTAGCTGGGGAGCCTCCGCGCGGAGGAGGCGGAGGCCGAGGAGATGCGGAGGCGGGGCTCTGCCTCTGATCCCCTGTTTCGTTCGAAACAGGGGCCCAGAGGGGACCCCTTTTATTTTTGCATTTTTTAAGTTAAAGTCGGCAAACTTAAAAAAATGCAAAAATAAAAAGGCCCCCCTTCGGGCTCTTGTTTCGAACGAAACAGGAGACCGGGGGTGGAGCCCAACCTCCGTGTCTCCCCAGCCTCCGCCTCCTCGTGCAGAGGCTTCCCGGCCTTCGCCAGCCAGCCCCGGTCGGCATCTCTCTTCCTTCCTCTCTCTCTCCCTCCCTCGTCCGCTCTCTCTCTCTCTCTTTCTCTCTCGCTCTCCCTCTTCCCTATTTCCTCTACTGTGTCAGTACGGGCCTAGCACGGCACGGTACGGCGTGGGCCCGTACCGATTCATCCCGCTAGACAACCGGTACAGTGCCTGGCACTGGTTCTGCCAACGTTGTGTTCCTTGGTCCTATATAAATATCCAAGATTTGGAGATTTAATTAGTGAATAGGCCAATATGGGTCTAAACGCATGCTTGCATGGGCTCTCATAAAGTTAAGACAAGAAACCATACAAAAGAGGATAGTTACTGTTGAAAATAACCACCAATCTACAACATAAGAAGAGGAAGAAGGCTTCATTCGCTATCTCACTCTACATATGGACATTTGACTATCTCAATATAGATAAGGCTTTTATGCCTTTCGTATGTACCACGATGAGCGTCGAGAGGATTTTGCATCCCTAACCTTAGTCCAAAGTACTCAAATGTGAAGTCTTGTTCCACCTTGTAGAAGATTGAGCATTAAGAGGTTTCTGCATCCTTGGCTCTTATCAACAACTAAGTTCTCCTACACAAAAGCCATTCCACCCTAGAGAATCTATCTTGTACTCAGTTACTTTTCTTTCATGTAATTAATCTCTTATTGTTTAGTTTATTTACCTGTAGTTATTCCTTACTTGTTTTCTTTCTTTGCAATATTCTCTTCTTATTAGAAATCTGAAATCCTTTTACTAAAGCATATTGAACCCTATCTCCTTATCAATCTAATTCTACCAGTCAATCTAATTGATCTAGCACACCGGCATCTCCATTGACCCCTAGTTGATGTCGGGAAATATTTTTTGGTATTCCCAGTGGGATATAATAGGATAGAATGTCAAAGAAGAACAAAGGCAATTAGCCAAGGTGAAACATTCTAAGGGAATGATCATATGAGAATGTTGAAGCTCTAACCAGAAGTGGCCAAAACTTCTCAACAAGGCCACTGATTTGCCCAATGGAGAACACATAATGCTAAATTTGAAGGCCATGAAATGGCTAATGTATCACGTAGCAAGATTCTCTTTCATGATTAATTTATAATATTAACTACTGCTGCTCTTCAAGAAGTGATTTGGCATTTAGTGAGAATGATACCGTGTATAATTATCTAGTAAAAAATATTAGAATTTAGCCATTAGAAGATTTAAGCAACTTCAAATAAGATACAATGTATTTTGGCTAGATTATCTCAAGCTACAGAAATCTATTGTTAGTCTGACATAAGGTTATTCACTTATTGATTGGTCTCACGTGAATTGGAAAAATGGAAATGGTTGATTGCTTGAAATGGCCAAATCAATGGTCGTTACCAAAATATGCCCTATATGTAAAAACTCCTTGGGATAAATATTCAAAATATAAGATTGATTCATATAAATATTGATCGTATGAATATATCCTCTAATCTTAAATTTGGGGGCATATTCATTCAGAGTTCGTTCACCTAAAGATTGACCATAAGACTTTATGTCTAATTCTAAACATGGGACTAGGAGACATATTCATTCAGATCATATGGTCAATTCACCTAAAGATTGAACATATGATTATATGTTCACTAATCGTAAACACGGAGGGTAAAGATTGAATTACCAAAAAATTGATTCTATGGATATGTGTCCTCCAATCCTGAAAAATGGGGATTATAGTTATTTAAATGATATTGCTAGTTTAATCAAAACTCAACCATATAGGAGTGAACAAATTTATTGCAAGATCAAAAATTATCTAAAGATCTTGAACAACACCTAGAAAAAGTTAATCCTCAAGCAGCAAAAATAATTCAGGAGTATTGGTTGAATTTAATTGAAAGAACCAATCAACCAAATGCAAAAGTGAAAAAAAAAAACCAATAACAATTGATTGATCAAGTCCTGGAAAGGCCATTTGACTAATAATGGATGATCAAGGCCTCGAAAGGCTAATCAACCAAGGCCTAGAAAGGCAAATGGACCACTAAAGACTAATTGATCAAGACCTAGAAAGGACAATCAATCAATAATGGCTGATCAACCAAGGCCTAGAAAAGCCAATTGATCAAGAGAGATTGATCAAACAAAGCCAAAGAAGGCTAATCAACCAAAAATCGTCAATTGACCATGGAATACTAGTCAGCCAAAACATTTCTTCCTGTTGACCAATAATAATAGCATGGATCATGATGATCGATCATGTACCATCACTATTTTTTCTATTATTCATCATCTTACATGGTTATTAGGAGCGCATTTATTAAAGGTATGTGGTTGGTAACCATAAAGCTTTTTCTTTGTTCACTCAGCAAAATATATTGTTTTCTTGTTGACCAACACCATGGTCGATAGATATAGAGATAATTGATTGATCTTCAGTAGTGGCTTATTACCATGCTTGACTTATGATATATTATATTTAATCAATCATATATCAGCTTATGCATATTTGACTCAATAAAAATATCATTTTCATTAGCCACGAGGAGAAATGTTTACACTCAAAACTTAATTGGTCATTGACCAACTATAGAAAATGGTCAAAAACATTAGATCGATCAAGATTTGATAGTTAATTTATGCATGACACTTGGAAGGGCTATGTTCGGCCACTTGTCATTGATACAAGAGGCTACATGCTAGTTTTTCTGGAATTAACTTTCTAAAGAAAGTTATTTGGACAAGGAGAAGTTAGTCATGCAAAGAACCGCTAGCAACCACCAAGGAGGGAGTTACCAAGAGAAGAAACCAAACAAAAAGGGTACTTATTGTTGAAAATAAGTACCAATCTGCAATATAAGAAGATGAAAAAAGCTTCGTTCCCTATCTCTTACCCTCTGCACAAACTCATGGGCTATTGATGACAACACTAAAATGAATGAGGCTTCTATGCCTCTCTTGTGTACCATGGCGCGCATCGAAAGGATCCTGCATCACTGACCTTGGTCCAAAGTTCTCCAACATGAGGTCTCATTCCGCGTTGGAAGAGATCAACTGAGTGTCGAGAGGATTCTGTATCCTTGATCCTTACTGGTTTATCCAGTTCTCCGATGTGACGATTGTTCTATCCCGGAGAATATCTATCTTTTACCTAGTTATTGTATTTTCATGTAATCAATCTTTTATTGGTCGGTTTCTCTGCCTGTGAGTTATTATTGCCCTTATTGCTTTCTTTCTATACATGTTCTCACCTTATTAGAAATTTTCAGTCCTTTCACTAAGATCGAACCCTGTCTTCTGATGGACCTAATCCTACTGATAGACCTAATGGATCTGGCACGGCAGCATCCCTGTCAACCACTAGTTTATGCTTTTCAGAAAACAGGTTCATAGGCTAATAGAGGTAGAAAGAAGTTTATTAATTTGCAATAAAGAATGTGATTTAGCTAATAAGAAGTGTGCTGACTTTTATTGATATATATGATATGGTTCTTTGAAAGGTATTAAGGACATAGCTAAGATGAGGGTGAGGAAACCTTGAAATAGAAATCATATTGGCTGGATTTACAATAGAGGTAATAAACTGTTAGAGGAATGTGGTGAAATTAAGCCATTAAGGAAGATGGAAGGGTATTCCTGAACATTACTAAAAGAGCACTTCCTAAAGGAGCACATATTTAGGAAAATCACAAAGAACAGTAAAGATAATAAGGCTTTTATAAGAAAATGGAACAGTGAGGCATACAGATTATGGTATTATGAAGAAAAGGAGAGATAGGTTTGTTATATATGACAGA
Organism: Phoenix dactylifera; assembly: GCF_009389715.1. NCBI lineage: Eukaryota > Viridiplantae > Streptophyta > Magnoliopsida > Arecales > Arecaceae > Phoenix > Phoenix dactylifera. Next base: position 7,930,101 of record NC_052401.1, on the reverse strand, counting down.
CATATTCAGTGAGTTTTTAAGTTAGTAAATTCCAAATTGCTGGAGAAGTTGAGAAACTTGATTACAAGAAAAAAGAGGACTGTGTAAAATTTTAACAACCATCATGGAATTAAGCTTATAAACCACATAATGAAGGTATAAATTGATAGCATTTTGAAAGAGCAACATTGAAAGTTTTATGTTAAGGCTATTGTCTTGCACACGCATCTGGTGGAATATTAAAATGAAGTGATTAAATTTTTCCTTTTTTTTTGTTTGGTTAATGTGAAAAAAGTATATGGTACAATATTGCTTGTGTTTAACTGTGAGCATTCAAAGTAATGCTAGAATTTCATTTGTATGCAAGAATTTCATTTATGTGGCATTAAAGACATGCTTTAACACAATGTGGCAAGGTTGGTGCTAGTTTCTAGTTGTATCTACCTTACGGATTTAGCATCCCTCTTTGATTTGCAATACTTGTGACGTATGATTGAATAACAAGTTCTAGTTGTTTTTCCCACCAAAGCATGTATAACCTGGAAGCTAGTTTGAAAATTAGATTTCATTAAGTTTAAAAAAGTTGGTTATGTAAAAATGTCTACATCTTCAGGGAAGATGATACATGTTGTGGTTAATGGTATAAGCCAACAGAAAAACCACTAAAAATATAATTTCCAGTTGCTCATGCGTTTCGCATGTATTTCTTGCTTCTTTTTAATAAAAAAAAATCCTGCATATTGATTTTAATTTTATCACATGTTTCTTACTTTTGTTTCGCAAGTTGCCTTGTGCAGCCATGTCTTTAAGATCAGAACAAGGAACAAATTGAAGAAATGTATGACAGATTCTTTTTTTTGGGGAGAAATTTGGTGGGGACGCGACAACTAGGGTTCGAATCTTGGAGCTCTCCTGAGTGGAGAGGATTGTCAACCAGCTGATCTAATTCTGGTTGGCTGAAATGTATGATATGTTGAACATAAAATTACTTGACCTAATAAGATTTTGGGTCTAATTTGTATGTAAATATGAATATTATAACTACTGTCTGTCAATATATGTCATATCTTTCATTGATTGCAACATTTTGCATTTATGCATCTTCTGAAACACCTCTCTGGCAATATTACTAATAAAACTCTTATTGAAATCCATCACTTGCTAGATCTATCAAGTCATCTTTCTGGTCACTGGGTGATCTATCCTCATATCCTCGTATTGAACTAACAACATTGATTATTAATTGATTAGAATTCCTTGATGTCTGTTATCTCTAATAACACACTACTCTCCCCGATCAGGGACCATGCTTATCCAAGGCCAGTAGCTATGGCGATGGCTCAGATTCTGATGGCTATTGGACACTTCTTATTTGCCATGGCCTGGCCTGGAACAATGTACATTGGAACATTGCTGATTGGACTTGGATATGGAGCTCATTGGGCCATTGTGCCAGCTGCTGCCTCTGAGCTATTTGGCTTGAAAAACTTTGGAGCCTTGTACAATTTTCTCACTGTGGCCAATCCTGCAGGTTCACTGATCTTCTCAGGTCTAATTGCTAGTGGTATATATGACTACGAAGCAGAAAAGCAAGCACACATGCATAATAGTTCAACATCTTTGCTTCAGAGTTTACATCATGATGCAAGTTTCCAGGTGGAGGAGCCGCTAAAATGCAAGGGGGCCATTTGCTTTTTTTTCAGCTCCTTAATTATGTCAGGATTGTGCGTCATTGCAGTTATCTTGAGCCTAATTCTTGTTTATAGGACCAAGATTGTCTATGCCAATCTATATGGACGTACTCGCACATGAAGTTTTCTTTCAGGAAGAATATAGTCTGTACTTAAGATGCCTTTTTTTTCTTCTCAGTACCATCAAGCGTCAAATTATCCGATTCAGAATCCTGATTGGTGTTGCATCCACATTGCAATGTCAGAGCCAGTTTCTCCCTTATCATCTATAGCTCTCAGGCAGCAGAATTTGCTGGAAAATGGAGATTAATGAAGCCTACATAATGTTTTTTGTTTGTTCTGTAAAATTGTCATTTTATTTGTGCAGGCATGAGATGTCATGCTATCATTGTATATTATCTTCCGGAGCTTTGTTTTTTTTTTTGTTTATTATGTATTGTAATTTGTAGTGTCATTAGTATCCATTGTTTTATGACATGGAATTTGGTTGGCTTCAAAATTGGCATCTGCTAATATGTAATGGAAAAAGGTTTTGAGGCTAGCCTCATGGGGCTGGCCCCAAATCTTGAAGCAAGGCACCATCACAATTAAAACATCAAAGTCCCCATCTCTCTGCACTTCCAACATATTAATTTTTCCAGGCACTACCATACAGAACAAGAGAGATTAAAACAAACCATAGTTCCATGCCCGGGCTCTGCCGGTTGGAAAAAGAAAGATCTTGTGCATTGCACATTCAGGACTCTAGTTTTGACGAGTAATCATGTGCAGGACTCTAGTTTTGATAAGTAATCTGGTTGCATTTTGTTCAAAGTCTTTTCTTTTATTGACAGTTTTCCTCTGTTCTTTTGCCCATTTCCCTCTTTCTTTTTGTACTACAATAGGCAAATTTCTCTATGCTGGTTTTGGAGAGGATTAATAGTCTAGCAGCAGCACTTCTTCTCCATGGACAAATTAAGATGCACTTCTTCTCTATGGATTAATTAAGATGGTTTTCTTTAATGTACATTATTTTCCTTTTTATGTTTGACTGCTTCTACAAGGAGAACTAAGCTTGCAGCCAACTTACAGAGTCTTATCTTGTAACTATAGTTTTTCTTAAATTTCCTTTGCATTCTTGGAATACATAATTGCATTGCAGGTACTTAGTAGGCTCCTATTATGTTCTTAGTTTTCTTCTCCAGCCTAAATGGTTTTGATCTATTCTGTGCCAATTCCAATACCATATATACTTGACAGGTTTAACACTGCATCTGAGGCCATAAACTTGGATGTCTCAAAACAAGTTAGTTTGTGTGTGGCACTTTGACACCAGGAGCAAAATGGAAGTATGATAGTTGTGTATGGACTTGCAATGGAGACCATCCCTTACCGACGAGATTTCATAGGTTTTCAGCTCACACATTCTGGATGGATAATTCAGTGGTAACTTCTCATGAACATCTAGGTTCAGCTAAGCTTCAATTCTGAAATAAAAGATGAAAAGATCATTCCTTGATGCAAGAAAAAATTCATGGACAAAGAGACTTCTATTTTTTTGAGATAGTACAAAAGGGCTTTTGTTCAACAACTAGCTAGTTTATCCACTGTTGAAATGACACAGAATTGTTGGCAAGTCAGCCACTACAGTAAGCCTAGCTGCTGATCTATTTCTTGGAGTCTTCTCACATTGTGAAATCAAAATCAGTTATTAAAAGCAATGCTTCAAACTGAAGCTGTATGGTTACCAAGCAGTACTATCAGTTCTTCCTAACCATGCTGACTCCAAGCATGCAACTAGTGTCTTGTATCCTGACTTTAAATCCAATTAAGATAGCACTTCTGAATGCATTATATGAGCAAGTTTCTTGAATTTTGTCAACTTAGAGATATTGATGGTTCAGTGGGGGATTCTATCTATGTTCAAAAAAGCTCTGTTTTATTCCCTCTATATTATACAGAAGAATTAATGTAACAAAGGAATGGTAATTAAATATAGTCAGCCTCACAAGAAAGTACAAGTAATTTGGTATTATCATACAAACTCAAAAATATTTGACACTGAATAAGGAAGTTTTCCTTCACCAACACATACTAGCATATATATATATATATATATATATATATATATATATATATATATATATATGAATTATGTGTAGTCTAGTGAAGGGAAACAATACCCTGGTAAGAATAATAAGAACAATAATTTTTTTAAAGATTATTATTAAAGTATGAAAAATGATGTAGAGGGCCCTAAAAGCAAGCAAATGGGTGGGCCCACAAGTAAGAAAACTCCATGCTCAGGGGTTATGGAATCTAATGGGTGGCTCCAGTGCTCTCTCCCCTAGACCCAATGTCCAAGTTAATCTAACTTCAAAGGGTGGAGCCTCTAACCTTTCACCCTAGTTGATCTAACCACCAGGGTAACCCTTTACCCTAACTTGGATGCAACTTAACCCAACACTCTGCAAGGGCTAAAAGTCCTAAAGTTTCAAAGCCTCCCTTATTTGTGGGTCCCACATGGGGTATTTATTAGCATGGAAATCCTTCACATGTGCTGTCCTGTTGACCTATGTATTCTAGTAAAATATCAAAAAGAAAAATTAGGGATTCTTCTCTATTACTTATAAACAGAGATCAAATGTTATTTAATATTACATTCAGATTTATAGTAATACTCATATCAAATAATAAGCATTTTATTTGATACTTTCTTAGTTGGAATTATAAATTGCTACAAAATGACCAAAATGGCAAACCACCCCTTGGGTTAGGAGTTAACCCTTTCTTTCATCTTACATGAATAAAGGTAGGTTAGGGTTAAGGGAAATTTTTTTTAAAAAAAATAGCAGGTTGGGACCTTTTTCTTTATTTTTCTTTCTTTTTCCTCCATAGGTATTTGGTATTTGGGAATTTTTGTTTTGAGGTCTGAGGGGGGGTTTGACTAATGGTGTTCAATTTCCCCCCCCAATTTTAACATTTTGGTGGGAAAAAATTGGAGTTTGAGGGCTTCTCATGCGGCGTCGCGATTCAAATTCCTCCATCTACGTGGATTCTAGCCGAATGGGTAATCGCTCCTTCCCTTAGATTTCGTTCGCCCTATCTCCTGAATCTTTTTGTACCACCGGCTGTGGTCTCTGGGCGGAGATCGGGCCATCTAGGGGTTTTAGGTTTTGAGCTAAATAGATCGGAATTTTCCGAGCCATCGTCTTTTAATTGCTTTTCAAGACCAGTGATATTTGTGAAGTGATCGAATCTTAGTTTTCTGTGGACTTCTCGGTGTTGTTTGTGCTATTTATTTGCTGTCATGTAGGGTTTCGGTTTTCCAACGGCATGGTGCTTTGGAGATCCGAGATCCTTGGAGAATTATGGATTTTGGGACTTAAGAAGGGTGAGAAAAATTTGGGTCTCTCTGTTTGTTAGTTTTACGAAATGGAAAGTTACATTTTTTTATCATTTTTTAAGCTTTGATGTTCTTGTGAAATGTGATCTCACTGTTGCTTAATTGACTCTTTTATTTGGTCTTCTTGATTGATAGATATGTCAGCTTCTGATTTGAAAACAATCCACCATCAGGGTTTGAGAATTACTGGTCTTCTGATTTTAGATTAGGGATTGATGGGTGAGGAGAGGAACTGAATGGTTGATATTTATGTGTTTTTACTTGTTTTCATTTGCATTGTGCGCTTTATATGTCGTGTTTGCAATAAGTCATAGAAGCTGAAATGATGGATTTTGAAGTTTTTCTTTTAATCTGTTTTTGTATTCACTGCACTTCATATTCTGTGCTTATGGTAAGTTTTTGAAAGGCCGAGTGATGAGTCCAATGAGCTTTTACTTTGTTGGGTGCACATCTTGCTTTATATGTCGTTCTTGTAATAAGTTTCTGAGAATCTTAATAAATGATCTTCATATTTTTGTTTGCTTCTTGTATGTATTACACTTATATTTTTGTTCTTGTAGTAAGTATTTGAGAAGTCAAATGCTTAATCTTGATGTGTTTCTGTTTGTTTCAGTACAAGTACACTTTGTATTTTGTGCTTGTAATAAGTTTTGAAACCTGAATGATACTCTGCATGCTTTACGTGCTTTACATTACAATTTACATTTTGTGCATGTACTTTGTTTTAGAGAAGCTGAACAATTGATCTTAATATGTTCTTACTCGTTTTGGCACTTTGCACTTTGCACTTTGTAATTGCATTAACTTTTCTTTTGGGTTTTGTGTTGTTTTGCTGTTTAGGATATGGGAGAATTTACTAGGATCAATTGGTTTCAAGCATTGAAGAATTTATTGTTTCAGTTAGTAGAAGTGTAGATTGTGCTGTTGTTTGTCTTGAATGGGGAGTTTATACACGGGAAGACCATTTGTGTGAGGATAGAAGGCAGATAATGGAATGCAATAGGGATGAGGCCCTTAGGGCAAAAGAAATCGCTGAAAGGAAGTTCAGTGCCAAGGACATTGTGGGTGCTAAGAAGTTTGCCCTGAAGGCCCAAAATCTCTTTCCATCACTTGAAGGTATCAACCAGATGATAGCAACTTTTGATGTTTATCTCGCAACACAAGTGAAAGTAAATGGAGAAAGCGATTGGTATGCAATTCTCTGTGTGAATGCTTCAGCCGATGAAGAGACTGTGAAGAAACAGTACAGGAAACTAGCTCTCCAGCTTCACCCTGATAAAAACAAGTCAATAGGTGCTGAAGGTGCTTTCAAGCTTATTTCTGAAGCATGGAGTGTTTTGTCTGATAAGAGTAGAAAAATTATGTATGATGAGAAGAGGAATGGAAAAGGATTCCAGCAGAAAATTTCTCAACCAAACAGAGATCATTCTGTTCCTAATTCTTCCAATGGTTTCTACAGTTTTGCCCAGAACACAACATCCAGTAAAAGAGCTCGGAAGAGTACCAGTGGTGTGGCTCAATCTGCTGTCCCCCCTCCATCTCATCCATCAAAACTCGATACATTTTGGACCTCATGCAACCGATGCAGGATGCAGTATGAGTACCTGAGAGTGTACCTCAATCACAACCTTCTATGTCCCAAATGCCATCAGGCCTTCTTGGCTGTTGAGATCAGTGTTCCAACTAATGCACCTAATTCTTCTGTTTCTTATTCAACTAAGCGGCACCAACAGAATTCAAATCATAGTTCTACAATGAAGAATGCTTATGGTCATGAGAATAACTCTGCTTTTCCAGCAACAGGACACACAGGATTCCAGTATGGAGCAAATGTTGACTCCTATAGCAATTCAAACTTCCAATGGGGTTCATTTTCTAGTTCAGCTGGTGTTGCTAGCTCAACAGATTCTGCTGCTCGGGCTGCAGATATGATTCATCAGACATTTGAGAAAATAAGAAGAAAATATGAAGAAACACAAGCAACAATTAGATGGGAAGAGGTTCCTCGGAATAAGAATTATGTCTCAAATAATACTCTTGGTGGTTCTGGAAGTTATAATGCTAGTGCAAGTGGCAATGCATATGAACAGGAACGACCTACTTCTAAGGTTGGGAAACCTGCAAAGAGAAGAAGAAATAATGGTGGGGACGCTGGTGTGGATCGTGGCAGAGATGGAACAGAAAAAATGGCGACAGCGACTGGAAAAACTGGTGCTTCTGAACTGGAAAGGGCTAATGGTGTTTACGGGGATTTTGGTAAGGCCAGAGTGACTGGTAGGCAGAACAATTTAAGCAGGGTGCAAGTTGACATTAGGAGTATACTGATGGAGAAGGTTAAAGTGGCAATCCATAAGAAGTTGGAAGAATGGAACTTGGATTCTGCAACCAAATTGACAGAGAAGGACATGTCAAAGCAGAAACAAAACCAAAAGGCCAGTGAAAATGTAGCAGATACGGTTGTTGGGGATGCTGCCGATCAGAACCAGTTAAATCACTCCGGAATTGGCAAAAAACAAATTCCTGGTATCAAGGATTCCCCTAATGACCGTAGTGTAGATTCTGATAAGAAAGTTACCAAACCTATATCAATTGATGTTCCTGATCCTGATTTCAATGATTTTGACAGGGATCGTACAGAAAGTTCTTTTGAAGGTGATCAGGTATGGGCGACTTATGATAATGAAGATGGTATGCCCCGTCTATATGCCCTGGTTCAAAAAGTCATCTCACTAAAGCCTTTTAAGATTCGCATGAGTTTTCTCAATTCAAAGTCCAATAGTGAATTGGGTCCGTTAAACTGGGTTGCCGCTGGTTTTTCCAAGACATGTGGAGATTTTAGGGTGGGGAGATATGAAGTCAGTGATACAGTCAATATATTTTCTCACAGAGTTAGGTGGGAGAAAGGTTCTCGAGGTGTTATTAGAATTATTCCTAGAAAAGGTGATATCTGGGCACTTTACAGAAACTGGTCTCCTGACTGGAATGAGCGCACACCTGATGATGTTATATACAAGTATGAGATGGTGGAAGTACTTGATGACTATAATGAGGAGCAAGGTGTGTCAGTCACCCCCTTACTGAAAGTAGCTGGTTTCAAAACAGTATTCCATCGACATCTAGACCCGAAAGAGGTTAGAAGGATCCCCCGAGAAGAGATGTTTCGTTTTTCCCATCAGGTTCCTTCTTATTTGCTTACAGGTGAAGAAGCTCATAATGCTCCAAAAGGTTGCCATGAACTAGACCCAGCAGCTACTCCTTTTGAACTTCTTCAAGTAATTACAGAAGTTAAGGAAGATGCGGTGATGGAGACTGCTGAATGACAGACATTTAGTTGATTGTGGAGTCTTTAGGTACATTTGTTGACTTTCTAATGTCAAACATAGTGGACTTGTCCCAGTATCCAACATTCATTGGGCTCCTAATTTCTATCATGTCATGTTTTTTCTCTTTTGGCTGAGGACTTGGATTAAGATGCCAGGGTGAACTTCTTGTCATCATTGGGCATCTCTTAACCCCAATCTTCTCTCAAAAAGGAGATTATTTGGATGAGATTCTCAGGCATTGGTTTGCGGACTTGATGCCATAGCCTCATTATGGTGTTTCCACCTTTCTATGATTCCCAAGGTGAATGCCTTTTTAAGTACTCGTTCCAGCTACTCGATTTGCCAACACAGATAAAATTCCAGATGTATCCCTACCTTGTGTGTTCATTTACTTGTTCTTATGTATTTCTTGGAGGCATATGCCATCATTTTCTAATATGTTTGAACTTCATGATTCCGATTAAAGGCTGAAAGCTCATTCAGATTTTATGATAATACCAAGTCACTATTCCCAGTGGTGCTTTTATTGTGCTCATGTTCTTTGTCTTACACGGAGCCTAATATGTGAAGGATTACATCTGTTGGCATTTTTAGTTACAACTATGGTTTTAATTCAGTTTCATAACTTGGTATGCAGATATATATATTGATCATTATTGTCATTATTTGTCAGTTATTGTCAACAGGACCATTGACTGGTATATTTTCAAGTCAGAAGACTCGAAAGACTGATTTCATGCATCGTTTATGTTATATTTTTTATGCCACTTGTATGTGTTCCAATCTTCATATCTTTTGACACGTATTCTTAGTTTTCCCTTTGTCAATCATATCAAGTATTTGTGTTTGTCCAGAGCATCACAAGTGTATTTACTCCAACATATATAGAGTTTCCTGAAAATCTAATCCAATTTGTACATCATTTTAGCAACTTGGTCAGCAAGTTGTATTTGGGTTGGTTTTTACAATATTAGAGGTCTATTTTTGTAAAGAATTACTTTACTGGCCACCAACAAAGAACAACCAATTTTGTTCTTGCATATTGTGCGCTTGATTTGCATAAGTGGAATCCTTTGTTACCGATGTTAAATTCTCCTACTCCTCTTGAATTGGCATATTGCTTGTATTTTTCCTTATGATTGTTACACTTCCGGAGCAGAAGACCATTATAATTGCTGTTCTTTCTCTTGTGCTATGAGATACACTTAGCAGTAAGTTTTTGGCCTTTTTTCTTTTTATGGTTATATAGACTATGCAAGTGAACTGTTATGCCTTGCTTTTCTGGGGTTTCTTCTATGGGACTGAACTTACAGGAGGAATGCTTGAATGGAGCTTATATGTTTGTCCTTTGTTCACCTGCTAGTGGACTGACTAGTTGGTAGAGGCGTGTTTATTGAGTGACATAATTATAATATGACAATGCTTTTGGACATTGTGCTTCATGAATCCATGAGACCATGTCCATGTCCATTTCTCACATGCATAAGCCACTGGAATTAGCTCAAATATGTAATACCTAACTATGGCTGTGGTAGAGCATGTCATGAAATTATCATGGATGTCAAATCATAATTCCTGGTATTTCTGCAATTTCGGCTGGGGTTGGGGTGGTGCATGTGTTTCTATCTGCGAAGCACATACTCATTATGCTTGGTTGTGCAGAATGGTAGTCACATTGTTCTGTGTTTCTCTATTGAGTGGGCTTGGCATGCTGAGGCTTAGCATGCTAAACATGGACTTTCAGTAGAAAATTAATTTTGGTTCCATGTATGCTCCAGTTTGGAAGATGGAACTGTAATAGTTTCATTTCTCGTTCGTTTTAGGTTCAGTCTTTGGAGAAACTTTCGTGTTACTGTCCATTGCAAGCGAGGTCCTTTGACATGATTCTTGCGAACACATTCCATGTCTGTCAGTGTGTGCTTGATTGGCTTATTGGGATATTTTTTTGCTTGCAGACTGACAAGTAGTTGATCATTTGAACATGGGCTTAAGATGCTCAACTGTCAAAAATTTAGGCTTCAGATGCTTAGCTTCGAAAGATTGACTGTAGTTGTATGTTACAGTGCCACCCATTATTTAATTTTATGGACTTGAAAATGTGGGCACGTATGGAGAACAGATTGTTTTCTTTGCAGACCTCAAATTTAAAGACCTCTCTACTGATCCATTGTTAGGCCCTGCGTTTTCTGACTTGTTACTCTTAAATTATCTATCCAGATTATATAATCTACCCTCATGTTCCCTGATTATTGATTGGAAGAGTAGTTAATATGGTTGTCCTGTAGTTCGTACTTATCTTTTCCTTCTATTAGTTTATTCTGTTCAGGCAAACTGTAACTAGTACAGCACCATTGCAAACTTGGACTTTCAGCCTGGGAACTGAATCAGAGGGGCTGGCATTTATAGTATGTTCTATGATAAGTTGAAGATAACACTTTGTTTGGAATATATTCTGAGGTGGAGCATGATAAAGATTTAATTATGATGCACCCAATTGTCATAAAGGCAAGTTCTTGCTGCTCGTTGGTTACTTCAGACAGCTAGCAACTGCCTGAAAATGGAATGGAGTGCCTGTCTTTAAACCCACTTAGCTATCTACCCATCAGTTCTTGAAAAGCTTGGAGTGCTGCAAGCTAGGTTTTTTGGGTCATGCAGTGCCTTTAGTAATTTTAGTGTCGTCCTGATAACTTGGGAAAAGATTTCTTTGGAAAGTGCGAGCTCACCAAGCTGGTAAAGTTTGGTGGTTGGACCATGGATGGGTTGATATGCTGCACTCACCAAAGGCTGGAGGGTTAAGGGTAGCCAATTGCTTATGGATCACTTTTATTAAGATCATCATATCAAAAGTTAAGATTTTTATTTGTCTTTGGGATCTGCAACTGATGAATATAGAAAACTTTTCTGTGTCTTATTCTTTTCTATTTCTGGAATAGCACAAGTTATATTTTAGAGTATTCAGTGTAAAACCCTTCTCAGAGACTGCGGGGATGATAAATGGTGAAGCAATTTCACTTTCCAATAACATACTGGCTTCAGCATGACTATTATTAGTGATCTGTTAGTAATTCAAGCACTTCCAGATTTAAGGCATGATGATCACATTTAGAAACAGGTTAGTAGGATCCTGGACTGCATGTCAAAGAGCTTGTGTTACATGGCCTGAGTGCTTTGTCAGTGGTTATACTCCTCCGAGACTCCTCCATAGTAGTTGTATATATGGGTGGAACTCCCTCCTGTTACTAAACAAAATAAAAAGAAGGAAAAAGGAAGAGCAAAAGGAAAAAAGTGGTTGTTTTACTGTAAACTATCCAGTTCTGTTTGATGGTCAGATTGCACAGTTTGAATGTTGAGGCATTATGATCCAATTTGTGACTTTACGTCATTGAAGCATCGGGAGTGCCAATATGCAAACAATAACGGGTTAGTTCCATTTGCCGGCCAATTGAAGTGTAGTTTCCACTTTGCTACAGCGTGGAATCATTAGAATTGGACGAGACCAAAGGCCAAGATTGGAGAATTCAGCCATGCTGTTACCTTCAAAACCTCAGGTCCGAGGTGATTTAATATCCGAACAGGTTTGCTCATGAGTACTACTTGGTGCTTAGCTCGGGGTAGAAGGTTTTAAGCCTTGTCATGTGTGCCTGGAATTTTTCTGTATGGTTGCAAATGGACCAAAGATGGTACACAAGATCAAGATGTATGATGTATGCCTAGAGGCTCGATCGAAGAGATGATGAAGCTAAGTGCTTGATGCCAAGTCAAGGAGGCAATGGAGAACAGGAAAATGGCCAACGATTCAAATCAACCAGGTCCATTCTGGGGACATCAAAGTAGAGCTGTCTGCAAGACCAAAGCCAGACTACTCTTTTTAGAATTGAGGGGGTCTGGAGTGGGCTTTCTTTGTGACTAGTCTTTTGAGGCAATCTATTTGTAATTAGTCACACAAAGCTGATTGCCTTCAGGTCTCACATTGTATTCTATTCAGTGGCATAAATTGGAGGTGATTTCTTAGGTGAAGCATAAGCCACTATGTTGATGGTGTGGAGAGTAACCAGTTACTTTTAGGCTAGTGGATGTCTTCTAATTCCCACATATAATAAGATGGGTGCTTCAATTATAGGCATGCTCAAAGGAGAGGCAAATATATCTTCTAATTAGTAGTCATCTGCATGATTGCAGAGATTTTGAAAGAGGTTCTCTGCCATTTTTTTTGGGCCATTTGCATGTGATAAAGCAAGCAGTCCACCTACCAAGGTAAAGCCATATTGTAGTGGCCAGAGTTGTCTTCTTCCCACTCAATGTCTTTGACCAACGCGTAAGTCCTCCCACCCCTGTTGTGTCAGTGTCATCAATGATGAACTTTTGCAAAGGTGACTTTAATGTTCTAAAGCAGGGACCTATTATAAAACCCAAACCCATACAGGGTAACAGGAGAGGGGTCACATTTGGCTGACCACCATGAGACTGAATGCGGTGTCATCAAATGACTTTTGATGCTTGTTTCACCAATCTGCTGAAGTTCTGCAGATCCCTGTCCTAATAAATCCTATACTAAGGCTTTCCAAGGGCTGATAGGGTATCATGGAAGTTTCACATGTAATATAAGTGGGTGCTGCTATGTTACATGTCTGCTTAGAAAGTCTTTGCCTCTTCTAGAAATTGCATGCACCTCTCCCATCTTTTAAGAAAAACGCTATGATGATTACAAAAAATTAAAAAAAAAAGAAAAAAAAAATACTGTGATCATGACCTTCAAAAAAGTAAAATAAAAGAAACCTCAATGCTCCCTTGTTTGTGGGACCAAGCATCACATACTGGTGGTCCTTGGAAGTCAGAAAATGATGTTTCTTGCAGGAAGAGGAGAGTATAGAGATTTTTTTAAAGGTTGTTATCATTGCACCGCTCATGAATTCAGTTTCCTATGAAAGGTATGCCTCCTTTTCCCTTAGTTACTTTTCTATTAATTTGTCAAAACCCAGCAAAATAGAAGGTTATTTTTGCTTAAAACATTGGTAATACTTCAGCTTCAATGTCAACATACAAGGGAAAAGTCTATCAGCATAGAGGAATGGCTCATAACATGTAGGAAGTCTAAGGAGGTGACTAACCACACAGTCAAAGAGATAAATAGATTTCAAATATGTTTTTATGAGCCATAAACAAGGCAATATTACAGATATTCAGAATCTAATATACGAGTTCGACGAGCTACCTTTTGTCTGGTGGCCAGGATAAATTCTTTGCAAGTTGAAAAGATAATGCCGTGTATGGGAGTTTTAACTTTCGGCAAGAACTTAGCCATCTTAAAATGTACTTATTCCCTTCCCAAAAAGGAAATCTTATCATATCTTAGCAATATGTAGAGCAGTTTTCTCCTACAAGGAAACCAAATCAGAAAAAGTTGCACATAGTATCTACTTTTTTTTTTCTTTTGAGGGAGAAAACTGGAGAATCTTAACCTACATTGGTTGATTGATCTTCTCCTAGAAGAGAATACCTATATCATTGATTAATACAAGAAGTTAGCACTCCAAGGTCTCAGTCACAAAGATGGCAAACCTTGCTCATTGGAAATTTATTGAACCCATTGAGCGTGCTGATGAAGTGAAAAGTGGATTCTCTTAAGCATGTTATGAGGAGTGAAAACGGACTTGGTTCGCAGTCTGATTCAGAATTTCTGCACCACAATGAGCAAGACTCCCACTTCCAGACCAATATCCATACACAGCACACCCTCCCATCATTAGCTTCCTCCCTCGTTGCCTCTCCTTTACTTGGAATTCTCACCTCCTCCTCAGCACTTTTGAAACAGTCCTCTCTTTTTCCCCCTCCTCTTCCTCCTCCTGTGACTTCAAAAATCTTATCTTTCCCCTTCCAAGTTCTTGGAAGCACCCCTCTACTAAGTCCAAAACAAAGCACAATAGAAAATATCTTTTTAAGTCTATCTCTACACAGAGAAGCCTCTATGGATATGGTTCTTTGGTCTCTCCACATCTTATCCTCTTTCTGTTTCATTCCTCTCCCTGTCTCTCCTATTAAAATCTGAGGTCTGGCCCATTTTAGGCTCATACCTATTCCTGCGTCGACTACCACCATCAAAGAACCTTTGGAGCTCTTCAGCAAAACAAAACAAAAAAAGAAAGAACCTTTGGAGCTCAGAAGGACACGGGGAGAAGTTTCTTTGCTGTGTCTCCAATGCCAAAAACTGACCCACCTTAAAATTCCTTCTTTTCTGATTTGCTTTTGCTTCTCCGTTCCCCCCATTGGATTAAAGGCCAAAAGGTATAACCTTTCCTTCTGGTTTCGAGGTAAAAACAGGCCCCATTTTGAGTTTCAACTCCGTCTCTCCTATTATCTACCAGAATTTTATAACCTTTTTTAGCGGAAGAATCAACAATAGGCACTAAAAGAAAGTGTCTTTTGAACTCCACTGGCCTTTCTTCACCGAGAATCCGATGCCTGCTGCAAAAAAAGCTCAAATTCTGTCAGGTAAAAGAGCACTACTCTTTGCTCTTAACTCATCTCTAATTTCGAGTCCATGTTCTGCTCTCTTGTCAGATAAATATTGAATCCAAATAGCCAAAAAACCAACATTTATCGCTCCAGTTCCTTCTTTTGCCACCATTATCAACGAGGCTTCAAACTCCAGAAGGTGAAAAACTATTCTCTCTCTCTCTCTCTCTCCCCCCCCCCCCCCCCCCCCCAAGCTAATATTTATGTTGCACTTGTTTCAAATTTCAACTCCATTGCCTTCTTTTTCTTCTAAGTTTAAGCATCATTTTTCTCTAAACTAGAATTAAAAACTAGTTATTCTTGAGCTTCACTGGTGTTTGGCAGAAACTTGGGAGTCCTGTAGTAGTTAGAATCAGAGAAGGTTAGAGAGTGGGGAATGGACAACCAGCAGCCACACTCATTTCCACAAGCTCCCTTCCACCACCTCCTCCAGCAGCAGCACCAGCAGCTCCAGATGTTCTGGAACTACCAGCGCCAAGAGATCGAGCACGCCACTGACTTCAAGAACCATCAGCTCCCCCTCGCCCGCATCAAAAAGATCATGAAAGCTGATGAAGATGTTAGAATGATATCGGCCGAGGCTCCCATCCTCTTTGCCAAGGCCTGCGAGCTCTTCATTCTTGAGCTCACCATCCGGTCTTGGCTCCACGCCGAGGAGAACAAGCGGCGGACCCTGCAGAAGAATGACATTGCCGCGGCGATCACGAGGACTGATATATTTGACTTCCTTGTGGACATTGTTCCACGAGATGAGATCAAGGAGGAGGGGCTGGGACTGGTGGCAGGTGGCAGTGGTGATGCTGCTCCTGGGGTTCCATACTACTATCCTCCAATGGGGCAGGCTGGGTCAGGTGTGATGATGGGGCAGCCAGCAGTGGCTGGGATTGATCCATCAATGTACATGCATCGCTCGGCGCAAGCTTGGCAGCCGATGTGGCAGCAGGGGCTGGTGGAGGATGGGTCATATAGTGGAGAGGGTCAGGATTTTGATGGGCAGGGCTATATTGCTCATCCTCCTCCCCCTCCCCCACCTCCACCCAGTTCTTAGCTGAGACAAGGAATGGAGAAAAGGAACAGATATGTTTCATATTGTTTCAAGTGCTTTTCATTGAGATTCTGAATCTGCAGATGCAATTTATGTGACGTTGGCTGTGATTTTTAAACTTTGAAATCATGTCACTTAATTGTTATGAATTGCTGGATTAATTGTTCTTTCTATGATAAGTTTCTGATTTTGTGTCATCCTCCTCCTCTTTTATGTTCAGTTTTAAAACCTGTAGCTCGGTATCTTTTACTTATATGAAGAAGGAAATGTTTGTTCTGATTCAAGCTTTCATATTATGTCATATAATTAGTATGAATTGAGAAAACAGGCTCTTATTTCTACAGTCCAGTTTACAGTCTAATGTTATGATATCTTGTTTCCACTTGTCTTATTAAAATAAGAGGCAAGATCTTTCTGTTGAATTTCTCTCTGCATAAGTTTTGGTTTCAAATGAGAGACAGTCACTTGAAATTTATGCTTTCTTCTTCCAAGTGATATACTTCGCTCTCTGTATTGTCTTGATGCTGAATTTTCATTTTTGACCTCTGATCTCATCTCCCTTTCCTTTTAAGCTTTATGTCATCTCATTATAATTTGCAAGAGTGAGGAATTGGAAAAGGAGAGGAGTCTGGTGTGCAACTACTAGTCTAATGTGTCTGAAAGTGTGCTTTTGCCTGCTTTTTCAGAAAAAAGTCTAATGTGGATTAAATACAGTTACCCTTATGTCATATGAAAGATGAAATGCTGTTATAGCTTGGAAGTTGATTTATCTGAAAGTGCTATTTACTTTCATCGGTATAGAGGCTTTTTCTTTGCTACTTCACTGTACGCATTCATTTAAAGTTGATTCTTCTTGTAGTTTATTTTGAATGGCTGGCTAAGATGTTTTCATCTGACTAAATATTCATAGAGAAAGCTTTGCAGTTATATCGTTTTATTTGAATGAATAAAAAAATAAATATAATTTCAATCGAGAAAAACTTCCCTTTCGTTATCTGCCATTAGAACGACAATCTCAGAGAACAATCAAATTATTACTATACTGCAGATATTGATCTAGGCAGAACTCAGCTACCTTACATAATGCTGAAGCTACACAAGGATTTTACAGCTTAGTGCTTGCACATGAACAGTGCAGGAGAAGCCATAGTACTGGAATCTCTTAAAAAGCCCGGGCCCATTATCAGACCTAGCACAAAGTTGCCATTGATGGGACTAAAGTGAGGTCAAATATTCTATATGGAGAATGATAATTTAGGATATAATACCTGTTCTAACTTTGATGAACAATTAACTGCACTGGATATTATACAAAACTGGAAATGTAAATTCTTTTGTTGAATCATGCAAAACTGGAATGCACAGTCCTAAAGTCAATGGTAAAAGTTATTTTTCTTCCTAGGATATTTACCTGTTTTAACTTGGACGAATAATTAATTACACTGAGGATTTCCCTAAGTCCATCGAGGAAATAAAAATTTTGGCAATGCAAAATTCTTCCATTGAATTATATAATACCAGAACGCACAGTTCTAGCCTGACACAATTATGAGAAGTTCTACGACTGAATAGCAGTCATGGAAGTAGCAGGATCCAAACTAGTTTAAGCTGTGGAAGTTAAATGGCTGAGGAAACATGGGGACAGTATGCATATACAAATTAGTTTAAGGATATTGTGTTAAGTCTAATATCATATTTTATTCAAAACCTGTATAAGATCATAACTGATATATAGTCTCAGAATGATTCGGATTGGTGAATAATGGAACAGGCCATAGAAGCTATATGAATACTTATAAAGTCAAATCCCAACTTTTGGCTAGTTTATGTGGTAGAATTTAATCATTAAGCATTGAAACTATAAGCATGTCAAAGTCATAAGCATGTGCAGGCATGTAATTCATCACCTGGTCATGGCATATCTGCTGAAATATCTTCATTTAAGAGCTAGACCATAAATGCTGCGTTGACAATCCCATGGATAGCTGAGAAACATCTTGAAATGAAAAACGATAAATCCTTAATACATTTCTGTAATTGAAGAAGCACTTTGCTTCCAACCCCAGTCACTTCCATTTGATGATTTAGATAAAAGTGACATGCAAAAAGCAGCATTATTGCTGTTGATGATAAAATGAAAAGAGACACTCTTTCACTCATGGGCATTAATATCTCGCGTGATCTCTTTCACAAAGATGACTGAGATACTTTCTAAGCCTTAAGCAAGCACTCATATGGATCACAATAGTTTAGAATGTGGAATCTTTCCTTGAATTGCATAGCCATTATTCTCACTGGTAGCCATTTGACTGTGCATGTCCATATTTAAAGTATGAAACTTCCAACTTCGAAGCAATAAAATGAACTTTCTGTTGAGCTGTCGAAATATGTACATGCATACCATACTACAAAATGCAAAATAGAAACACAAGAAGACTTGAGTTTACTTCCACTATCATAATAATTGTGGGATGAAAAAACATGCTGGCTCAATTTAGTTTCTTTGCTTGTAACTTTTAAAACACATTTAGAAGTGGTAAGATTGGAAATATGATTTGGCATCACTTAATGATGTATCACTGTAGTTATAGGTGTCTAGGTTGCTCCAAAACATGGATTGATTGTAAAAATATCAGAAATATATCCTTAATCTTTGCAGCTGAAGCAGTCCAGCACCTTTTAGGGACAGCTCCACTATTCTCACTTTTTTTGTTTCTTCTCTTTGGGTTCATCTCCAGTTTTTGTTGTGTTCTAGTTACAACAGAACTCTCAGACCTCTCTTCGATGCCATGCATGCAACCACACCTACTTTGCTGCTATAGAATGACCATGGATTCAAACAATCAAATGCTGATGGCTCCAAAATTTAATTTGAACCATGTCTCTTTGAGGGGAAGATTTTAATTTAAGCCTTGGCTTCTGTGGTGACAAAAGTTGGGAGACTGGATTAAGATTTCCAATGTTCCTGTCAAGGTTGGAAGGCGCCAATAATGGAGAACTCCAGATTAAGAACATACCATCTCTGCTGGAGAACTCCTGCATCAGTGAGGACGCATCGGAGAGATAAATTGTTGAGCATTTGTTCAGGTCCTTCGTGTCTAATCACCCTGTTATCTTATTCATGAGATATCTTTTCTGAAGATGGGAATTTGCTAAGTAAACGAGGCAAAGGGAGAGTGGCCAGAAGAATTGAAGCAGCCATTGCTTCTCCATTCCTGAATATTTGGGATGATAAACTCTAGTTAAAAAATGTTATTTCCAACACCCAGATAATCTGAGGATAAGAGATTGTATCCTGTACTTGGTAAGAGATCACAACCTCCTCTTGGGGTCCCTATCGCATTGACATCTTGGATTTGTGAGAGGAGGGATTAGAATTTCTTTTTTTTGAATTTTTCCAACAACTGATTGAATCCAATCCTTGGTTAGAGTTTGCAAACCCTCTGATCAGAGCCTCCATCCTCGCATGGCTGAATTTCTAAATTAGAAGAGTTCTGTTTGATATTTTTACTTACTGAGTTCAGGATATTTTGTAGTCGAGTGGAGTAGTTTGAAAAAGTTCTCAAAAAAAAGAAAAAAGAATAATTGTTTAAAAAAGTGACTGACAAAATTTAAATAAAATATTCTAAAATTCAAAACTCTTATTCTTGTAATATAATATAGATAAGTGGACAAAAAAATATATATAAAGAGATATGGAGAGAATCGAAGGACAGTGAGGCCACTGCTATCCATTACCGAGTGTTTTGGAATATACTGAAATTAAGCTAAACCGGTGACTTCCAATATCCAGATAGCCTTGGGTTTATGGGATAACCCCCACCAACCCTCCAATATAACATCCTCCCACCCTACCATTCCCACCTTTCACCTCTGTGTGAAATCTCACACTGATAAGCTGCCTAGCCACCCCAATAGGCCCTCAAAAGTTGCAAACAACCACAAGGTGATTTAGGCTATGTTCTTGTAACTCATACGACGTCCTAGTTATGAATCTGTTCATTTCGTCACCAAGGTTTTGGACTGTTTAAATCATGGAAAAGGTCCTTGGATGAGTTATGGAACAATTGAATTTTCCACTCTTTAAAGTTTGATGGTAGGAAAGTAATCTAGAAGCGAGTCTTGCAAAACCAAGGAACATTCTTTTCCTTTCCAAGGATTTCTGAACAACCAAAAAGAACCTTAACAATGACTCTTTTCAGACCAGAACCAAACAACTCAGTACTAACAAGAGAGAACAAAAGCTGAAGCTACAAACAAGACGGTCTAATGAAGTGGAAGACAGCAAAAGTTTTCGCTTCCTCTGAACCATCATGGAAGCAGGACCACGAGCAAACCTTGGAACCCTTCACAGAACCCCCTTAAACATCGCTGATGATCCAAGATTACTGCATTATGGAAGATGATTGAGAGGCCACAAAAGTTTCATTTTCAGATAATAGTCTATCTGTATTCCACCAAGACCAAGCTCAGCCACACGCCCAAGGTATCCCTCATCTTTTTCTTTTTATGCTTTCTTTGCACAAGGCTAAAGAGGTAAACATCCTAATGCCCCCACTTGACAGCATCAAAATGCAAGTTGAACAGATTATTTTTTCCAGGTAGGAAGGAAATAAAAGGGTGACAGTGCTAAAAAATAGAATAGTGGTCTGATCAAAATTAACATGCTTCAATATTTCTAAAAGCCCAAGGCAGCAGGATATAAAAGTCTTGCATATAACCATGCTACCAAGTAGAGATGCAGGACAGTATTTGCAGCCTATGGTATTGTGCCACTACTACATCTAGATTAAGATCCAAAGACCAACCTAAACATAACATTAAACAGCCAATGTGCCCCTCTCATCTATCAAATCATAAAAAGCTACAGATGTGCTTTTAATTGGGTCTACCATGCACAAATCTAGATTTCAGGGCAGCACCATCATGCCCCTTCTGCAAGAGTCCTTTTTGAGGTGCTGATATAGAGAACTGCATCCACAAGAGAGGAAAACAAAATTCAAACCACATTCGCCAGAAAAATACAGTAAAGAACACGGATGATGTACAATTAGAGAGGATACCATTATTTCCTCTGATAAAAGCATCCCCATATTTGTTCTTAAGTTGACCGTTGACATATTCTTCTGTTTGTTCCATTGCAATATTCATATATCCATCCAAACAAGCTAGAATACCTGCATGAGAAGCATATGATTGCTAAACAAGAGGATCCAGGAAGAGCATACAGTTTTCAGAAGATCTAGGATATAACTGCTCAAGTGATGGCACTGGGGCAATTGCGCATTGACAAGTTCATCGGTAGGTAATATAGTTTGTGATTCTACAAATATAAACTGGGTCAATCACTTGACATAAAGGCTTGCTTTTTGCTGGGTGCATGGAACAAAGGAGAGAATTCATTATAATCAGTAAAGGCTGGGAAGAAAATTCCCAAAAAAAAAGAAAGATGAAATGGTATTTAACATAAAATTACTAATAATTTATTGTTATTGGTTCCACAATACTGAATGGTACAAACTTAAAAATTCAGCTGTCTGGAAAACAGCAGGTTGTAAGAATTAAGACAACCACGACATAGATACTAATTCCATCCCAAAGGTATGGTGCTAAGTTGCATCAAGGGATGCTGGATTTATTCTGATATGAGATGCTCTGCACTGAATAGGTATCACAGTTAGTCAGCGCATATATTAATCTATCTTGATATCCTTCTTTTGGGATTTTTTTTTCCTTCTGGTTGGGATAAGTTGTACAGCATCCACGAATGCATTCCAAATGGATAAAGACCAAATGAGAAATCTAACATAGAGGGCTTTCTTTCGTTTTCTTCTTCCTTTCTTTTTTCCAAATTTTTGTCTGATGAGGATATATTTGAAATAAAGGAACAAGAACATAATGCCACATAGGGTAGAATCCATGGAAGTAAACATTAAGGGCCACAACCTTAGAAAGATCACCTGGTGAAAGATTGGCTACGAAAATTGGCAAAAAGGATATATATATATATATATATATATATATATATATATATATGACATCTTCACAATAATGTCAAGCTACCAGTGTCTCATAGGCCCACTGACCCAAGATGTCATTTCGTTACTCCTCCAACTATTAGTGGGAAAGTGAAAGAGCTTGCATGGTCTTAAGCAAATAAATGAGGCCATCACATAAGCCTCAATCAAATAAAGGACTACTTAAAAGCAAGATGAACATTGTCATATAAAAATCTAACTGACAAAGCTCGAGGGGCCCAAACAACTAAAAGAGTCCTCAACAAAGCTGGCAAGTTGAAATTTTGGTTTAAGGTTATGTATAATGGGTCGATAACAACAAATTTCCTTCCAAGTTCTATGCCAACTTAGAAAACAGAATCTAGCTTCGTTGTATTGATCTTTATATGAGTTTTTTCTATTGAAGAGGAAGCTGTAATTATCGGCAATCTCCATGTATCCCTTGTTAGATTTTCTTGATATTTCCTATTAGTATTGATAGAGCTATAGAGAATTTCTTGAGCCTCTAGGTTGGAAATCGAGAAAGAGACCTCCTTTTATGTGGTTATGCTTTTGGCAGGCCTCCACTGGTTTTGACTGTTTTAAGAACTTCTTTCATGTTTTCAACCCTTTCTATGCATTTTTTTTCGGTCTAGGTTGCTCTACATGTTTCTTTCCTTCAAATCCTTCTGTCACAATCAAGAGGCAAAGGAGTGGTACCTTGGCTTGGCCCATTCCAATTACAAACTCCAAAATGCTTAATCTGAGAAGTCTTGGAAAGATTCTATTACTCACCTCACTTGGTGATGATGGGCCAAGATGTGTGGCTGGCAGGAGCGATCCTGGCTCATTGATTGACCCAGAAGATGGTTTTGGTAGAATCCCAATTACTTACACTAGTTTGGACTCGCAAGGATCAGTTTTGGGTCTAACATTCACCTTTATCTGTGGTGCAGAGTGAGGCGGTAAGTTCTAGAATGGCTGCCCAATGAATTTATGATTTCCTTCATAAAGAGTTGATGTTCCTGAGCTTAACGGAAATCTCAGAAGTCAAGATGTCAGCATCCACATTTGATGCCTTATATCCGACCAGAGTATGAAACTTGACAGGTTGGGTTGGGGCCAAGGGTGGCCAAGGAGGAGCAGGCCTTAATTCTCATGATAACCACTTGCCCATGGTGGCCAAGGAGGTGTCAAATTAGTCCTCAGTCATATATGTTCACCAGGGATGCCAAAAGAAAATTCACCATTCTTTATGTATTCAATGTAATCATGGCCAAATTTAGCACATTTTGTCTATTTTCATCACATGTCTAGATAAAACAGTAATTCGAGCATTAGGCCATAATATGAATGAAGAGATATGCTCCTTGAAGAGATACGTTATTTACACTTTATTTAGAGTTGTTAAACTTCAAGGACGACCATCCCTCTGACCTCGAAAATGATCATGTTCTCTATAAAAATGTTGGAAAATGTTTTGCTTGAAATCTTGGCAATCATAATGGACCAAAATTGTTGTATCTTTAATGTTTCATAAGACAGCCTCAGCATATCGATAACTGACTTGTGCAAAGCCAAATATGATCAGTGCTCTCATGACTTTGGACTAAAAAATGATTTGAATGATAAACCCTTTTATCCTTCATGGTGAAGTTGGAAGGTTACCTGCAAGGATACCAAAGGGAAAATGTGTGATTTTTTGGTTAAACAATAAACTGTATATGCCAATGCTAGCTTGGCTCAACACAATGGAGGAGTCCAAAGATCTCTCCCATTAAGATCTCCTCTTATAACAAGAAAAATTTATTAATTCCACTCTGATGCTCAGGCACTAGCTCTGGTTTCTTTTTGCTCTCTGACAAGATTCCATGGTCAATTCATAAAAACTACTCAACAATACAAAAGCAGCCTGAGATAGCTAGAAGCCTAAACTAAACTTGACCTTCTAATTACTTGTACGTATATAGACCCATCCTGACACAAATTTCCTACCAAGATCCAAAAAAAAGTGGACTACAAACCAACTCCTACTCCTATCTTTAATGACTGCCAGCAAACTCACTAACTTTTTGCCTTTGAACTAACACTTTCTCAGATTGGATTTTTCCAGCTTCATCTTAATTCAGATCCTTCCAAATTCATTTAAAAATGAAGTACAAAGCTAGCATAAACACAAAAATATAGCTCTCAATAGGAAGGGAGCAAAGAGGATGCATAAAGGTGAACCCTCATCAATGAGATAAAGTTTGTTGTTTATGGATTCAGGCTTATAATTTTTGTTTAAAAGGAAATGATTTCAGATAGAGTAGGAAAAATATCCCAAAACATATAAACAACAAACAGAATCCATATTAATGGAGAAGAACAAACAGGACCATCGTTCTTATACTGATGGAGGAGAACAAACAGGACGGATGCATGTGGAAACAATAGTCTTTAGATATGAGAAGGCTATGAAACTACTAGACATAGTACCATGAAAGAAGTAGAAGAGTTCAGCTCAAGGTTGCCAGAATCGTCCCGAACCAGGCAGTTCCGGTCGTACTGAGCCACTCCGGCGGCAGACTGGAATGGTTCCGGCAACGAAAACGAAATCCGTTGCCGAAGCAGGAGAAGGAGAAGAAAATAAAAAAAAGAGAGAGCGAGCGGAGAGGGAGGGAGAGGGGGAGGAAGAGAGAGGGAGGTGAAGGCCAAAGAGAGAGAGAGGTGAAGGCCAGCTGGCGAGACGCGCGAAGGACGCTCCTTTAGGCTCTACAGCCGAAAAACAGGTCGGGTCACCGGCCTCCAACGGCCCTCCGCACTTCCCTCTCTCCCCCTTCTCTCTCTCTTTTTCTCTCTCTCATTCGCCCTCTCCCCCGTCTCCTCTATTGTGTTGGTACAGGCCCGACACGACACGACACGACACGGCCCATACCAACCCGTGCCGCCGGAAAACTAGGCCGGGGCCCGATACTGGCGCAGCAGACCATGGTTCAATTGAAGGATAGCCCGAATGAAACCAGCCCACAAATGTTGAGGACTTAGTCTTGGTGCTTATTCTTGATTTCTAACATGCATCAACACAAATAGCACATATATATGATAATAAAGTCACACTTTTGAACATCATTTGATAGCATGAAAATTAGCAAAGAAAAAATTGGAGAGGATGTATACATTGGGAATAGTCCATCTCAACCACATATACATCTTGTTAAAAGAGAATAAACCTTAAGAATCTAACAATCACATAATCCTGTCATAGAATTAAATTCGAATGCCTTAATATGACATTATGGGTAAGGGTAATAGGATATTGACTTAGTCAATTAGAAGATGTATCGTAAGTTCCATCTAAGCAGTAAGACAAGGCTTGTATGATATGCCAAAAAATGTAGTGAACCAAAGAAACTGAACGATGGGAAAGTGTCATGTTGTCAGACAAGTTAGGATAGTGGGAAATGAGGTCAGTTTCTAAAAAGCAGTTGTGGAAGGCTAATTCACATTGAGAAAGGACACTACAACCAGACTTTCTTAGGTGTGGAAGGATACATATATAAGCCATCACAAATTAATTAGTAAATGGTGTAGAAGTACTAATGAGGAACGATAATATGTGGTGCACGGACCCCTCCTGTAATGATGCAAATCATTACTTACCAGTAAAAGCAATATGGGCCTTGTGAATGAGGAAAAACCATTGAGAGGTTAATACAGTCAAGCTAGTGGGTATTATTGGCATGCTTCAGCTTAACCATGTTAGAATTTGAAGCAATAAGTATAAAAAAGTAATGAAGCTGAAGTTGTAAGGCAGTTTCTCAACAAATTCATAATAATGCTTATCAATTGAACAAGAGATTAAAGATCTCCACGGCCACAAGCATTCGAAACAGATAACTTTAATTAGAACCCAGGCCTTTATATAAGTTGTTCATGGAAAGGAGACATATCCTTGATCAATTGCAAAGCAAAATGCCCTCTTTATAATCCAACAGTTCCCTGCAAAGTATACTAGTATTGGTTGCTAAGACTCGTTTCTTGATTAGGTTGTGTTTACAACTACAGATCCTAGTGTGAAGGAGGATGTAAAATACCATGAAAAGCAACATACATTTGAGTGAAAGCAAGATAGCATTTTGAACATGAAAAAACATAAACACTGAGAGAATATGGCAATGGACATTTCTAAAAATGTTCCAGATAGGATAAGGGTTGTTCTGCTACACAATATAGGAATCTAGCTTTTGCAGATCTTGCAAAAGCATCAAGCAATCCTATGAAATTTAATCTAGGAGCCATCAATCTTGCTATATGATCATCCATCAATCTTATCTTTTACTACAAATAAAATATGGTTAAAAAAGGATTGAGAAGCATACATCCCCCAAATTGTTGTCACATGCTTTTCAAATTCATACTCCTCCCTCCTCGATTTACTGTTTGCATGCCCTGTGCCATAGTCATCTCTAGCTAGAGGCAACCTTCGAGCCTTTATTTGCCAAAACGGTATAGACATAGGTTCACCACCTTGAAATCTTCTAGGAATCCTGTCTACTTTCGCACTTCAGGAGGAACGTACTTCTATATATCCAACTCTAATGGCCCTTCATATCCTCAGAGGAATAACATTAAAGTTTTTAAGTGATTAAGAGACAAGTTTATGTCCCTTCCTATCCAAGTCATACATGAATGTAAAAGTGGAAACTACAGAAGGTGGAGTTCAATGCTGGAAACTTGTCCTTCAAGAGCTAAGATTGGTTGGTCTAGATCTTGAACCCGCCACTCTTGATTTTTCTTATGATTTCTTTATATGCATCTTTAATGAATCCAAGAGCAGTCTTCTACCTAACTCAGGAATGTAAGCACTTGAAGGAACCAATAATTCAATGGTGGGAGTAAGTGAGAGATACACATTGGGTCATAATATCACTATGAAATGTTCCAATCAAACACTACCCTTGTAGATAACAAGGCTTCATGGATCAAATTGCATAATGGAGATGACAAAAATGCATGCAGTCTAGAGGCAAAAATTGTGGTGTGAAGAAACGTTTAAGGGAAAAATCAGAAATAAAGGAGAATACTGAACAGTCCTTGTTCCACATGTTGGTGCTTACATGGAATATAACGAAATTTCAATTTGGTGGTCATAACAAGAAGTGTGATTATATTTATGTCAAATGCAGAATCATCTTAAACGTAAGTTTGAAGGAAAATGTAGTTTGTGATAACCAGAAGAAAACGTGAACTATGGTGGCTTGGGCTAAGGAGCTAGCCATAAGAGGACAGCCTTGGATTGCCAACTCAGTTCTCTAATCTAAGTGATATTAATCATAAACATTATGAAAGATTCTAAATCTCACGAAGATGAAATTGTCACACAAATACCTCAGAGTGATAACTAGGACTCATCAACCTAAATCAATAAGTCTATAATTCTTTCTTCAATTTCACTGTCATTGAACCCATCTCACATTACGAATGATAAGAGGCCACAAAAATTAGCACAGCTCCTCATATTGAAGCCGAAAAGGATTGCTCTTTTATGTTTATATTATCGAAATAGTTACCAGCAAGCATCAAATTCAATGCCCATAACTGTTAAATCATTAGAACGTAACCAGAACTAATAGAAGATATAAAATTAAAATTGCCAACAAATATCATTAGGGTTTAAGCAATAAAATGTTTTTCCTGTATCCTGATCCCAGAACAAGCAAGAATTCCGAATAAAGGCTTCAGCAGGGATCGGAGATTTCGAAGAATAAGAGAAAAGACTCGGCCTTTTTTCGCATCGGGAACTAAAATTAGAAGGGGAGAGACTATGGGCAAATATAAAAAGTGAATCCCTAGAAGGAGGAGAGAACAACCTCTGTAGTCGACGCCCGAGTTGAGCTTGACGACGACGGGGCGTCCCCGGATGGATTTCAGGAAGTCCGCCGGCGTCTTTACCCCGCCGCCGCTGCCGCCGCCGCTCATATCTCTCGTTCTGGCTTTTTCTCTCTCTACTTTCCCTCGCGCGCGCGAAGTCGACTGCAGGCCGCGCAGGGGTGTAGAGGGAGAACGCAAACTCGTTCCGAAACCGACCCGAAACAGGATACGTGTCAGTGCTACCAAAAAAAAGAAAAAAAATGGACGCGTGCCCCAAAAAATTGGGGCAATGGGTTTTTAGATTGGATTTGAATCTTAAAAATCTGGTCCGATTCGTATTGGGTCTAATAAAAAAATATAGGCCCATATTGCCACCGATGTGGTAGCATGGTTGGAACGGAGCTAAGATTCTATCAAAGTGGCTCAGGTTCGAAACGTGCGGGCATCGATTAAATGCGGGATTGGATGTCCCCCGCCTAGTTTGCCCGGTGGAGTCGCCATCTGATCTGCTGGTACTTAGGTGGTGCTGGTGTGGTGGGGCTAGTGTGATGTACTCACATATATAAGGGGTTGCCATGTTGGTGGGGCTCCTCCGCGCGTGGAGAATGTATGAGTAAAACTTGTCTGCCTATATCGAATATTCTCCAGCAGAAAGGGGCCCCAGTGGAGGTAGCTACGCGGGTGAACGCGGGTGAGGTTCTCCTCACCCCCTCTCTTTTATCCTCCAGACCAAAAAAAAAAAAAATGTAGGCCCGTATTCATTTACGTATGTCTAATACTATTACTTGTTATGTTTTCATGCCATTTAGAAAACAATCCAAGGAGCTTGGGCATGTGCAGAGATTTTGTAGCTGTATTAGTGGCTTGATTTATGCCATTTGTAGTGTGAATAGAGGCTAGCAATCCCCTACCCAATCTAAAACCAGCTTCAAACATAGATTAGGGTATAAAAAATAAATCCAATAAACTAATGGATAGGGTTTGGATTCCAAAATTAGACATGAGGTGTTATTGGATTGAGTTTGGTCTTAGATAGATCCAGACTTGAAAATCTAAAACCCAAGACGATTATATGCACACAAATATATACTCCTGTAGATAAATAAATAAGTGCTTTTGTGCATCAAACAATTTTTCAATCATAAAAGAAAAAAAATAAAAAGAGAGAAGTAAAATCATAACCTATCTTATTCCACCAAATTTCTGTCCATTATATTTATTTTAATCATTTCAATATAGTTACTATGATTTAGTATTTAGACTAAGCTTGATTATTGTAGGAATTTTTTATTCATCATGTCTATTGATCGACTGAATGCTTAGCTAACCAATAATAGTTGAATAGAAGCCCTCATTTAGATATATTTTTGCTTTTGTTTTATATTTCCATGATTCACCATAGCATTTTGGATACATTAACTAATTATAAAAATCTAAAAAATATAGCCAAAAAACTTGTTAATACTTGATTTCTGCTGGAAACCTAACTTTTTGGGATCCAAAACTAGATACGGATATAGAGTTCTAATCGAATTTAGATTTAGATTTGGATTTAATAAACATATTTTGAATTTGAATATGTATATGACCAAAATCGACACTTTGCCAAGGACCTACAAATACTAATGATTTGTCATCCGCCACACTTTGGACATCTGGCATTAGAGTTATAATTAAGTACATTCCAACTACCATTTTTTTCTATGAAGGAAAAAACCAACTGGACAACCAACTTTGGAGCTAACTGTACGATTGATATTTTATGGATTGGTATTTTTATCCTCCTAATTGCAGAATTTTACTACACTAATATTGTTGGACGTATTATTATCCATATATATAAAAGATATTTTTTATTTTTCTTCCTTTCTCTTAAAATGAAAGATTGTTATACTAGAAAGATATGGTGCAACAAATCAAAGACTAACAATCACGGATAATTTTTTTTTCTCAACATCCCTTTTGTAGGTGTCCCGTCTACCTTTAGCTTTGCCTTTTTTCACTTCTCTTAGCTAAAATAAATGCCTAAGTTTTGGTTATAAAAGCCTGATAAGAATCCAAAATAAAATCCCAGTATTTTTTTGGTCAATTGTTATGTATGGTGTAGCATGTAAACTAGATTTGGTTTCTTAGGGATTGGTCATGTTTTATTTAAATTCCAAACATACTTTATGCCAGCTTGCATTTGTGCACTCATCAACTCTAGCTTTTACATTCAAGCCAAGGATCTTAAAATGAAAGTCATTAAAAGAAGAGGCTAGATACAAAATTTTTTGTTAATGCTAGGTAACATAGAAATCTTCCACAAAAAAAGTTTTAGGATAGAAATCTAGCTTTCAAATTGTACTCTTCAGAATGATAGAAGCCACGGATATTGTACTTTTCTATGGAAACTCGTCAGCTAACCAGTCTCAACTAGATGAACCGGTTAAATTGAACAAATCATAGCAATTTGATATCTAGGTTGGAATTTTGGGCCTAAATACTTTAATCTAAAAACTTGAATTGCTAATTTACTACCCCAAACCGAAAGACCCAAAGCTCCAAACTAATAAACAAATAGAACCCAAAAACAAAATAGCCTCCACTTATCACTATCAAGACTGTGGTTAGGGCACATTTTTCATTTTTTTATTTTTTGGTTTTTTACTTTTTTATAAATATTAAGTAATGAAATTTTAAATTATGATATCATGTTGATGTCAACATTTTGTGAACATTTTGGCTAGTAAAACGGTTCAACATCAGGCCTGATTTTTAAAACATTGGGTATGGGGATAATTAAATATTAAGTTTGATGACCCCAAAAAAACTTTTCACGTACACTTATACATACCCCAGAGTATTTTCCAACTTTAAGTTTTAGATTTCGTTGCTCTAAACTATTTGTCCATGGACCCTGTCATTAAATGATGAGCAAAGCAAGGATCAAAAAAGAAGCATGAGGATAGTATCCTTATATCTAATTCTAGTCTTTTGTCCTACAAAAATAAAGAAAATGATGTTTTGATCAATGGATAGACTAATTGGCCAACTATACCATTACATCAACCTGCATAATTTGATGATGAGAGAAGCTAAATTAATTTCCTACCACTAATTATGTTGATGATAAATCCACTGTCCTACTAAAACCTAAGCTGATAACTAGATATGAGGTAATCATATGAATGAAGGTGAAGAAAACGAATGGACTATACACCATATCCATCTCTTCTATATTAACCATATAGAGTTTAACATGTGCAATGCACATAGCATGAAATTATAGTAACTTAGCGGAGACTCATGCATCACTCAGGAGTTTATTTCCACAATAGAATAAATTTAGCATAAAATGGATTGATTGCCACTTTATTCTTAGTCCTTTGTTCATAAAAAATATTACTTGGTCCTAAGTTTCCATGGTAATTTTGTATTTGATTCCTAACTCATTCACAAATGCGTATAGAGAACAAGAATAACTAAGTACAGAATTATATCCTACTTATGTGCAAGGGACATGACATACGATAGCTAATCGTGACAGAAATTATCATCAAATGTGGAAGTTAAAAATCTTTCTTGTCTCTACTTAATATCAATCAATTCAGTCCCTTCTAATCTTCCCTTGGCTGCCTTAGCGAAGTTGCCTGAGTTGGTCACAAAGCCATTCATAATTGCTGCAGCAACAAGTTCATGAACAATGCCTCATCAGAACCAAACAACTTATCACCATTTCACCAAATTCTAGTACCAGGTATTGTCGAACAAACTCGGCACTTTTAGGTGTGATCACCCTCAGATTGACATTTTTGCAGGAATGCCTGCATTAATTCTTAAGTTACTGTTGCCTGAGGGACAGGTCTACCAGGGACAAAGGGGTGAAGGAGTAAAGGTCTACGGAGAAGTGATGAATACCAGAAGGCGCAATCATGTCATTAATGGGGAGATTGTTCATTCAAAAGATGTAATTTAGGATCACGGGAGATACCATATTGTATGTTGAGCTCCAGAATGAATCATGAGCTATAATCTGAGGCTGGTGGTGGAAACAATTGAACTCTCCATCTTCTATTAATCTTAATAAGACATATAAGGGAAATAGTATTTGCTTATGTATTCTTTTAACTACATTATACTTGTTAGGACAAACGATATCTCTGGTGGTGATCAACAGGATGTCAGCATAAGAGAGCACACCAGGGCACCATATATGACTGTTAAACCAATTCCAGGCAGGCGACACATGGTCTGGTGCATCTTTCTCGACAGATCCATTTGGTGTGAAATAGCAGGATGGGTGCATCACAATCCTACAATTCAAGAACTTTGATTGGTGTGAGAACAGACCTCTTCGTCCAATTCCTGTTTACCTAAAAATATGCTAAACAGATCGTTGTTAGAACCGACAAACAAAGTTTAAATTTAATTTACTCTTACCTGTTCTACTCGAAGAATAATGGTTGTAAGAGATCGATCCACAGGGAGGCGATTGGAGTTGCATAAAAATTAAAACGTTCACTCAGATTTGAAATCGATTTTTGAATGATAGAAGAAAAATATTTCGTCGAGGATGTTGACTGATTTTCTGGTCTACCAGAGAATCTTCATTGTTTTTAAAATAAAGAAAAGACAAGTACTTAGAAATCAAAGAGTATTTATAAATTTCATGAAATATTTAACTATTCAAAGGAAAACTTTGGCATGGATGAAAACAGTGATTAAGAAGATTAAAGCTTGGAACCTAGATTGCATGAGAAAGAATTTCGCATATTGCATGAAAAGAAAAATTATAGAATGTGAAAAACATAAATTAAAATTGCAAATCTAAAGCTCTTAAAATAAAACTCTCCAGTAAAATTGCAACAGAAAGAGTTACAAATAAAACTCTTAATTAAAATTAAAAACAACAGTGCTCTTAATTAAAATAAAATAAAAAAAAGAAAAAGAAAAAGAAGAACAAGAACATGCTCTGTTTGAAAACAGAGCACAAACTCAAAACTCTCTTCTTCTTTTTTTCTTTGGAACAGAGCTTCCATCCTTTCCCGCCCATGGCCTCCCCTCTTCTCCTCCTCTTTTATAGATCGCCCCCACCCTTTTAAGCGGCGATGGATCCTTTGATTTCGTGGAGAGGATCGTCCGGGATGATGGCGTGATCCGTGAATTTCCTTGTAGGCTACTAGGATCACGCACGGAAGCTTCGTGGACTCCCTTCGTTGGACCACGGAAGGGTGGGAGTGCTGGGAGGCTGAAACGGGCGGCTTGATCACAGCATGGGATCACGGAGAACGGAGTCGTCCGGGATGCAGAATGGACGATCACTGCGGACGGCTGGATCGCGAAAGGAAGAATGCGGAAGGGGATGCCACGGATTCTTTGCTGGGAGGGAGTTGATCACGGACGTGGGAGGCTGAAACGGAAGGGAATGGCTCCGGTTCCTTGATGATGCATCGCGGGATCGCTGGAGGAGGCTGGGATCACGGGAGGACGAGGTCATGGACGTGTTCCACCGGAAGAAGAGGTGATGGGTTTCCTTCTTTGGGTGCCGGATTGGAAGCGGGAGGCTGAGATGTTGATCTGGAGGGTGCGGTTCCTTGATGGTGAGAAACGGAAGAGATGAAGGGCGTTGATTCGGGAAGGGGCTGATCACGGACGCGGTGGACTGCACGTGGGAAAACTCCGGAAGGCTGGATGCGGGATCCGGGAAGCTTGGACACGGCTGGAACACTGCAGGAGGAAGAAGAAGAACAGTGACAACATTAAATTTTTCGTAACACTGTTCATATGAACAGTATTTTCAGCATGAATAGTAACTTCAGGGATGAATAGTATTTTCAGCTATTCTGGAATTGGAGGTTAAAAACGTCTTTTTTTATCATGAAGTGAGAGTAGGAATCTCTATTCCGGAAGAATGCGGGTGCTAATAGATCGCACGCGGGCTCGGATGTCTGGGTGCAAATGTGCTCGATTAGATCATGGCAGGATTGGGCCCGCGCGGTTTGGGGCCATGATGCATTCAAAATTTAATTTGTAATAATCTGTGTCAAACAAAAATATAATATTAAACCAGTGAATTTATTATTATCAGTTAGCAATAACACTAATTTAGGTGATATGTAGATCGCACTTTTGTGCTCTCATCAAGACCCATATGGGCCCAGCCTAGCTTGAAGTCAGCGACACCCACCGACTTCAATTTAAAGATTGAAAAAAAAAAAAAAAAAAGGATTGGAACGGAGAAGCCGCATTACCAGATCTGCTGGCCGTTGGGAGGATAAGGTTGCGGAGTCATGGCCAGTGACGACTTCGTAGGCCATTCGAATGATTGTCGGCCGTTGCGTCGCACACAACCACTGCCAAGATCATGGGTGGATGCGACGACCGCAAGCTAACCTCGTCCAAAGCTCTCTATAAATTCCTCTCCTCCATTCAATTCACCACCAAATTCTCTTCTCTCTCTCTCTTTCTTTCTTTCTCCACCTCTGGTGGCTGACATGCCACCCCGGCCAAGCACCGCCCAAAGTTCCCTCCACCTCTCTCTATTTTTTCTGCATGTTCTGTTTCACTATTCCAAGTCCGAACTTCATCACCCTTCTCTATTTTCTCCATGTGCTCTGTTTTCCCCATCACTTGCCGGTGAGTCCCTCACCATCTCCAAGTTCTGTGGCAGAGGAGGTTGCCACCTAGGGCAGCTGGGGGCGTTGCCCCCTTTCCCCTTCCTCCTTTGTTTCCTCATATGCACGGCCAAACCACCATGACACCTTGCCACTGGCTGCACCACCACACCGCAGGCCACGCCACCGCACCACGAGTTACGTCACTACTGGACCTTCTTCTTTCATCTTTCCTCTCCTCTCTTCCTTCTCTTCCTTCTCTTCCTCCTCATTTTCTTCCTCTTCTTCTTTTAAGTTTTTAATTTCTCTTCCCATTTTCTATTCCCTTATTTATTAATTAAAAAAGATTTTCTTCTCTAGCTGTTAATTCCTCTTTTCTGACCCATGGGCTAGATGTAGTGATGATTTATGCCACTATAACATACCAAACCCAGACCCTGATTGAATCCAGATTGAGACTCTCTCTCTTCTTCCCCTTTTTCTCTCTAAGCCAGACCTAGATATCTTAGTTCAAAGCCAACCTAGACCCTTGATTGAACCGAGATTGAGATTCTCTCTCTCTCTCTTCTTTCCCTTTCTCTCTCTAAGCCAGACCTAGAGATTTTAGTTCAAAGCCCTGACTCTCTTTGTTCAAATCCAAGTTGACCCTTGGGTGGAGGCCCTAGCTGCCCCGGCCCCAGGCAGCATACCGACCCAGTATCTCAGCCTTATCAGGTACCCTCTAGAATTTGGGTACCTTTAACTTTTATTAAGCCACTTAAATCATAACTCATCTTAATTAATTAGTTCACCTTGTTTAGACCAACTAGTGCAATTGAGTACCGCCCTTGATCAACCTTGCCTTTTCTTCATCCTGATTTAGGGGCATAAGGCCATATTCATAATAGTATTTTAATTTTTAACTTTGCTTAGCTTTTAAGATGATGATGAAATTAATTATATTTTAATAATATTAAAATATATGAACCTGACATACCTATCTGAAGTAGAATTTTGAAGCAAGAAGAGGTAAGTAACCTAGTGCTTCAAAGTATATTTTTCAAATTTTAATAACATGATAATTTGTTTATTAAATTTGATTGTAATATTTGTTTTATACTTGGTTAAATAGGTCGGGCATGCTATTGTTACAATAGTAATTTTTTTTAAATATATTATATGTTATGTTATGAAATTTGAAAAATATGCCTAGATAAATTATGAAATTTGTTTCATATATTCTCAATACGGCTATGATCTGGCTCCACCAATAAGAAACTGGTTTCGACATCGAACCACTAGTAATTAGGATAGTTATCTGGTACTTTGTGCATTTTGTATGTGGCCCATGCCACTAGGTTACGTGGTCATAGCCTGATGTTGGGTCTCTAGTATTAGTTTATAAAAATAATAAAAACTTTCAATAAATTTGAAGTAATAAAATCTAAAATTATGACATCATGTTGATGTCAACATTTTGTGAACTAGTTGAACCAGCTCAACCGAAAATTGGTTAGTAAAACGGTTCAACATCAGGTCCAATTTTTAAAACATTGGGTATGGGGACAATTAAATATTAAGTTTTCAAGCCTGTATTGATGACCCCAAAAAAGAAGCATTTTCCAACTTACAGATACCCCAGAGTATTTTCCAACTTTAAGTTTTAGATTTCGTTGCTCTATATATTTTGTCCATGGACCATATCATTAAATGATGAGCAAAGCAAGGATCAAAAAAGAAGCATGAGGATAGTATAGCCTTATATCTAATCTAGTCTTTTGTCCTACAAAAATTAAGAAAATTGTGTTTTGATCAAAGGATTGACTATTTGGTCAACTATACCATTACATCAACCTGCCTAATTTGAAGAAGAGAGAAGCTAAATTAATTTCCTACCACTAAATTAATCCACTGTCCTACTAAAACAAGAATAACTAAGTACAGAATTACATCCTACTTATGTGCAAGGGACATGACCTACGATAGCTAATCATGACAGAAATTATCATCAAATATGGACGTTCAAAATCTTTCTTGTCTTCACTTAATATCAATTCAAGGCTTGACAGTCCCTTCTAATCTTCCCTTGGCTTCCCCAGCGAAGTTGCCAGAGTTGGTCAAAAAGCCATTCATAATTGCTGCGGCAACGAGTTCATGAACAATACATAGCTCCTTGGATTGACATTTTTGCAGGAATGCCTGCATTAGTTCTTGAGTTACTGCTGCCTGAGGGACAGGTCTAACAGGGACAAGGAGCTGAAGGAGTAAAGGTCTATGGAGAATTGATCAGTACTAGAAGGCGCAATCATGTCGTTAATGGTGAGATTGTTCATTCAAAGTTGTAATTTAGGTCATGGGAGACACATTATTTTCTGTTGAGCTCCAGAATGAATCATGAGCTATAATCTGAGGCTGGTGGAGGAAACAATTAAAGTCTCCATTTTTTATTAATCTTAACAAGACAAATAAGGGAAACAATATTTGCTTATGTATTCTTTTAACTACATTATACTTGTTAGGACAAAGGACATCTCTGGTAGTGATGAGCAGGATGTCAGCACATAATATGACAATGTTGAACCAATCCCAGGCATCTTTCTCGGCATATCCATTTGGTGTGAAATAGCAGGATGGGTGCATCACAATCCTACAATTCAAAGACTTTGGTTGGTCATCACACCAGCCATCCAAAATCTCATTCTTGGGCAAGATACCCCAGATAAGCATAGGGTTAGGGAGGCATTCGAAATGGTGAAATGGTTTGGGCTGGCTCAGGCCACTTAACAATCCAAATAGACATCCTGAACAGGACGGTTTGATGCCATGCATGGGGCTATTCCAATTCCTAGAAAAGCAGGCATCGAGTGTCTTCAAAGTTTGAACCCTAAGACGAGCACAGTATCAATGGAGATGGTTTTGAGGAATTTGTAATCGCCACACCTCCAAGATTCTTTTTTAAAAAAAATATCTCCAAGAAAACAACATGCCTTTTTCATGATTTTTTTTTCAATTATCCCATGATGATGAGTAAGAATCTTCTTTTTTATCATTTCTTAATTTATTTTAAGATGGATTCCTCTCGAGGAATATCTATTTATATATCTCTTTCAACTTTTTAAATTAAATTAAATTAATATATATATATATATATATATATATATATATATATATATATATATATATATATATATGAGTAGGTTATCAATCCCCTATGTGTGTATATATATATATATATATATATATATATATATATATATATATATATATATATATATATATATATATGATATTCTATCAAAGGAAATAAAAGTCGGTATGGAAATATCCCAATCTACTATAAACAAATACACTTATTATACATGTATAAGATCTATGATCGA
Source organism: Phoenix dactylifera (assembly GCF_009389715.1). Classification (NCBI taxonomy): domain Eukaryota; kingdom Viridiplantae; phylum Streptophyta; class Magnoliopsida; order Arecales; family Arecaceae; genus Phoenix; species Phoenix dactylifera. Next base: position 7,892,361 of record NC_052401.1, on the reverse strand, counting down.
TGGCTGTATAGAAATTATTTTTTCAATGGTTAAGCGCTCTGGGATAAATTGGCAGCTCAACATGGTAGTCAACGAAACGCTCCGGCTGTATCCACCGGCGCCCCTCGTAGCCAGAGAAGCAAAGAAGGATGTCAGACTTGAAGGTCTGGATAGCCCAGGTGGAACAACCTTGGAGGAATTTGTAGCAATCCACTATGACAAGGAGGTATGGGGGGACAACGCCGCCGAGTTCGATCCAAGCCGCTCGAAAACCTCTCACCCATGGGCCCAGGATGTGCCTCAGGATGAACTTTGCTCTCCTGGAGATCAGGTTGGTTCTTGCCATGATGCTTGCAGAGTTTCACCTTCGTCACCTCGCCTGCCTACAAGCATGACCCCTTGTATACTCTCACTAATCACCATGAAGCCTGGGAAAGGGGCGCAAATCATATTCAAAGAAATATGATGTTAGTATGTCCATCTGGAATAATCATCCTATGTGATGTGGAATGCAGGGAATGTATAAAAAGATTAGTATTATCTATTTCTGCTTTGCTTCTGTAGCTATGTGCTGCAAAACCCTAAGATGAGCACAGTATCTTGGAGGTGTGGCTATTACAAATTCAAATTCATCTTGACATGGAAGATGGCTCAAGGATAAATTTCAAAGGGGCTGAGGACGAGAAGTGTAGGGGCAAAAGCAACATGGGATGTACAAAAATGGGCACGTCAACATAAAAAGAAATTGAAGATGGAGGATATGAAGCACAATCAAGATATTCTAGTCCCAAATTAAAGGCCAATATATGACCAGGCAGTTGGGCTTACTGCCAATACACAAGTTCATGATCATTCGACTACCATCTTAGCAGCAAAAATCCTGATACACAGATGCATAGGAGAAATGTAGCCCACCATCATAAAGGCCTCTTGGAATGAAGCAAACAAAAAGCTACCAACTGATATAACTACTAGAACATAAAAGACATAAAAGGACTCCCTTGAGCTTGCAGTCCAAAGAGAAAAACAAAGCAATGCCAGGGCTTTGGGCAAGATTCAAGGAAAAATTGACTAAATATTAATGAAAAATAACAATTTTCCTCAATTTCCTTTTAGAACCATTCCTCTATAACTGCACCTTAATATGTTACATTTTAGACCTTTACATTCCATTCATCGGGGAATGCAAACACATAAATAGTATATCCAACATCATGATGATAAGTTGCAGATTCCAACAAACTCTCAAAATTTCAAAAAAAATTGGCTGGCCGCTCCTGCTTGAGCCATTCGATCTCCCCGTGCTTGAGCCATTCGATCTCCCCGTACGTTCAATAGCAGCTGCTCTGGACCTCTCTCATGTTAACCAAAACAACCACATTACCTAAAACCATCAAGCCCTCTTTTGAGCAAAGCGCTGCAGTGATTTTGGCAGCTCCGCCTCAGTTGTTCTATGCTTCTTCGCTTGTCGCTCCTCCGTCTGCTGCTCCAAGAATGGCCTCTTTGCCCTGAAAACCTCCTCCTCCTTCTTCTTTGCCCTTTTGCTTGGTTTGCTCCTCCCCTTAGTCTTCTTCTTGAAGTTAATGCTCTTGGCAGCCTCGATGGCAGCTTCCATCTCGGACTCGGTCTCCTTTTTGGTTGGCTTCTCCTTTCTCCTTGGTGGCTTCACAGTACCAATCTTTCTTGGATCCAGCATAATTGTCTCAGGCTGAAGCTTGTCAAGGAGGGCATGAACCTCTTTCTCCCTCCTCTGCTTCGTAGTTTCGTAAGGGTTCGCGACCCAAGTATCAAAGTTGGGCTCACCCGATCCTGGAATGAGAATGGAAGATATGCCCATCGAGTGACCAATTCCTAAAACATCCTCAAAAGGCCGGAAAGCAACTTTCCCCACCTGATAGCCCTTCACCATAGCATGGCTCATATATTGCCCATAGTCCTGGTTCCCACAGGAATCTCTCCATATCTGCACCTTGGATCCATTTGCCATGGCAAGCAGGCCTTTCTGGCTGAAGTCCAAGGTCTGAGCATGCCCGGAGTATGTGTGGAGGATCTCAAACTTCCTGATATCCCAAAGCTTAATCTTGCGGTCCATACCGGCAGTGGCCATCAGATGGCCACCGCCATGGAATGCAATGGCAGTCACAGGTCCATGATGACAGAGCATCGTCACCAGCGGTTTCGAACTGGTAGGCTTCCACATAGTGACTTTGCCGCCAGAGTGGCCCAATCCAATAACAGCATTATAGGGGTTTGCCTTCATTACAGCAGTTCGGCCAAGACCTGTCCGGTAATTGGCAATCATCTCGCCTGTGCTCACATCTTGGTAGTGCAACTGACCAAATTTGTTTACAGACACAAGGAGGAAGTGCTTGTCTAGAAACTGAAGCTTAAGAGGTGCACCATGTTCCTGATATGAAAAAGAACAGTCAACAGCAATCAAATCGTATTGAAACAATATGTGTGTGTGTGTGTGTGTGAGAGAGAGAGAGAGAGAGATCAATAATAACTACTTCAGCATCAAGAGAAAAAGAAGAATTCAAAGAATTTAATAGAAATAAATTCAAAGAACTTAATTAAAATTTTATCAAACATAACTTTTAAAGAAGAAACCAAATCTCCATTATAGGTTTTATCACCAATTTCAACAACTTTACAATAAAAATAAAATTTTAGTTCTGTTAAAAAGAAAAAATAGAAGATAAAACAAAAACATTGAAATACAATTTTAAAGCATTATAAATTAGAACAACAGGTTGCATGTATCGATCAGGTATACATCTTTCAGTACACATGACCAAATTTAATGGTAGTGATGGTATCACGAGATAGTTATTGACCAGACAAACAAGAGCTAGAAGCAGGATAGAACTTGTATCAGAATGGAGAGCTTAAATACAAATTTTTAAATAACGCATTTTCCTGCTAGTACAAGCGCCACCAAAACCATTCTTGACCGTTATAACGGTTATAACGTCCGTCATTTGTCCCAGAAAGCAACTTTCCAAATTTTGTCTTAAAATAATCACAGAAATAATGGCTGTAATGGAGTTGTAATGGGAAATAATGGGGAATGATGGACAAATAACGGCATTATCTTTCCCTTCACTTTTCATTAGATAACATAATTTTTTGGACCATACAATCACTTCTTTTTTTTTTGTTTTTTTTTTTTTTGGGGGGGGGGGGGGGGGGGGGGGAGCTTAAATTTTGAAAAATTATTATTTTGTTTGAAAGAAGGTGCAAGCGAAAATAACAACCATTTTTCACATTATAACAGTCTGTTATAATGGGAAGTAACGGGTTATATGTTTTCACGTTATTTACCTCAATAAAGCAATAGGGGGTGGCCGAAACCATCATAACAGCCATTAAAATGATTATAACACCGGTATTTAAAACCATGCTTAAATCCTTCATTTACATTAAATGTCAGGATTTACAAGTTATACATATAACCAAAAAAATACCATCAAGCCTTCTCCCATTTACTGTCAGTTTTATGAATTTTCATTTGCTAGCCATCCTACTACTAGCTCTTTAGGTGGATATGCAAGTTAGAAGACTCAAGCAACACATTGGTCATGTTTAATTGAAACTGAAGAAAATTTTCCCATCACTCCTATCTTCCTTTTTTTTTTGTGTGTGTGTTGGGTTGGGGGGGGGGGGGGGGGGGGGGGGGGGGTGCGCGGAACATGGATAAAACAAGAACAAGCATGAGAAAACATGGATGAGTTGATAACAACCCCTGCAGTCATTTATTTCCAAAAAAAGATTTACCTTTAGACAGTGGATTTCGGTGCCGTGCCTGTTGTAGATATATGGATACCTGTCACATTTAAGATCACCTTGTAAATCATCACGATAATATCACAAACCTAGAAATTAAATACATAAATCATGGGAAAACATGGTATTTGTTCTTTTTTGTTGATAGATAGATGGCATTAGAGTAAGATAAACAAAGGAAGAGAGGTATCACACTTCTTCAGCTCTGTCTTCATGAGTCCATTTATTCAATTACATCCATATTAAAAAACTACAATCTATTTGCCAGAGGAAACAGAAGAAATTCCCAAAAATATGATTCATCAATAGACAGAAGCAATGCTGGTCCAAAGCACTTGAGAAAAGTAGAGCTTGCTTCAGGCTGACTGACCTATTTAAGGTAGAAAACACTATGAGATATAAAATAGCAACTCATTTTCACAAATGCTGGCAAGCACCGCTACCTGATCCTAGTATCTCACTCACTTCCATGTGATGCATCCCTTCTTGTTCCCTCTCAGCAGACAGACCATGTCCTAATTAACCAAATAGTAACCATAGCTAAAAAATGCAGCAATAGTCGATGCATCCCTATAAATGCCAAATACACACAAAATCAAAAAATCAGGATGATCTGTCCGGGTCAGATAATTCACCATAACATGAGAAAAAAAAATACAAGTTTTTGTAATTTTGTCAAAACTCTACGATCACGAGTCTACATATAAAAACACTACAATAAGAACTTCCATCACACAAAACAGTTTTCCCTTTGAATTTGATATTTTATGCAGTCATTAGTCTCTCTCTGATATCAACTTCAGCAATCTCATTTTCCTAATCTTCTCATAAACTTATGGATCTTTGCTTGCCAAACTAATCTCAATCCTAACTTTGTGATTGTGAATACCACCAAATTCAACTCATGCAATGATTATAAGCATGTGTTAATTCCCACCTAGCCCATAAAATACAATATTACTCAAAAATCCTAGTTTCTAATTTATAAAATCCTTATCTCCTTATTCCTTACACTGGCTACATCCAACCTAGCCAAGCTTTTAGCATCCTATCTTACTGCTTCCATCCAGGTATTATAAGGTAGCAGTGCATTGACACAAACACGAAAATTAGATCCAGACAGATCTCAGAGATCTAAGATTCAGAAGAGCATGAATCCATAAGTTGAGGACTTGCACATCAGGATCTACCTGATTAACAAAAGTTGAAATTGAAATACTTGTCAAGAAAAAAAAGTTTCTAGATATACAGGAAAAAACCATTTTAGAATTTACTATAATTTAAACATATACAAAATTGTGTTTTTCAAGTTTCAGGAGTTTGAGCCACCATGTTGTGACTCAGAGCCAAATGTCAGGCTCATCTTCATTTGGATAGGCACTGAAGTCCAGGTAGTACTCTATCAAGGTTTCATACTCTTTCTTGTCTTACATGCACATGAAATTTCCAGTCTGTATTTCAAATGCTTGTATGTGGAATCGTTGTCTATTTTCTGGTTCATAAGCTTGATGAGATATAGCAACTTCCAGTAGAAATTTGAGTGTTAACACGAAACAAGATAAATCAGTCACATGATTTGTATCTAATAATTGCAAATAATGCTAAAAATAAATTACCTTTTCTGAGCTACTGCAAAAAATTGCTCATTTTGCAAGAATGTCACGTCACGCACAGTTTCCCTAACCTGAAAAATTAAAAAAAAGTTCAGGTTATGGAAAATGAAGAAGTAACCACAGATTTTCATTAGGACCAAACCACAAACATCCAATTAGCCTTGTGAAGCAGTGGATGATAATGAATTGCATTTAACCAAATAAAAAGAACTAAGGAACAAGAAAAAGACTAAAAAAGCAATTCTATACTCTTTCCTCAAAAAATATTATCTTCAGTTATTCTTAGATAAAGTTATTGGCTTCTGCATGCTGTGTTAAAAGTAATAGCTCTACTGAAACAAGCAACTTTGGGGATTTTTAAAAAAAAAAGCCTTATAAACAATTGTCTAAGTGAAATTAACAAAAGGAGTGCGATGAAGATGGAAAAAGAAAAGAGATGTGCTTGAGTTTTTTTAGTCAATTTGTGCAGTACCCTGTTGTCGATATTGATTGTGGACAGTGTGTTACATTGATACCAAACAATGATGAGATGCCTCAGGAGAAGAATGGAGCACAGATCCTATGGTTTCTAGGTTAGAAAACAAAAGATGGCAGGTGATTGACAGCAACAAACTTGTAGTGGAATAGGAGTAAGAAACCAGTTATAAATTTATGTTGGTGCAGCAGGATTATAATATTATCTCAGCATTAATACTGGGAAAAAACTATCATTATGAACCACATAAAGCTATCAATCCCGAAAACCTAAATGGAAAGGATATTACTGTCTATTATATTTTATTACACCAATGGTTAACCCTAGAAAGTCTAAAACCACAGTTCCATCCAGTATATTGCCATACTGTCTCCTTAGAATCCTTCAAACCCACCCAATTTGGCTTTCAGAAGAAGTGATAATTATTTTTTGAGAAATTATTTGAGCATTGTGCGATCTCAAATGTCTCTAGGCCTCATCTGTCACATTAGCGTCTTCATTGGGCAACAAACTAATTCCTTGCTATAGTTTCTTTTAGCTGGTTTCCTTGTACTTAGTCATCATATATGTTAAAGGCTATCCTTTTACAATCAACATATCCAAAAGCATTCTGAAATAGCATCCAAGTTGTGAGTGCTTACACTATATAAAACCAAGTATAGCCCTACAATGGAAGCATGATATGTATTATAAAAAAAAGGTAGAATCCTGCTTTTGCTCTTGCTTTATAACCAGCAAAGAGGCACATATAAACATAGAGTGTGGCCTTTGTTGAAATAACCTGACCTTGAATAGAAGGAACCATTCTCACTACCTAGCTAGTTTATCCCCGATAGCTCCACAGGTTCACAAGTAATGAGAAAAGGCACTACAGTTCCAAAGAGAAGTCCAAAGAAAGATATAGAGCAAATGTTAGCGTGGAAAATCATCAACTTAGCAAACCCAAAGACCTTCAACCAAGCTAACCACAACTATCACGAACTACAAGGTTCTTACGTTATGTCAAAGATCAATTTTCACTTCACAGCACCCAAGAAACAAGATAATAAAAGGAAAAGGCCTACCCTTTTTAAAAGGTTGTGGGTGAGGAGGAATTCGAACACCCAACACCCTGGTTCATAGCCACGTGCTCTAATCTTCCGCCCCACCCCATCGCCACTGAATCTATTCCCAAGAGTAACCTAAAAAAGGAATCTTTCCTCTCCTCAGCCATTTCGGGTTAAGAAGATGTGGAAGCATGTTTCTCTCTGTAAGAAATGTGTTCCAAGGTGTGAAGTAGGAGAGGAGATAATTGGGGTTTTGAATGAGCAATCCGTTTGTATACCATCATTTTAAACACTGGAATAAGCGATATTGACTCAATCGGTGGCACCCCCTCGAGTAAAGGCTTCTACAACTAGCTGATCAAAATAAGGATCCCAAATTGCATGAGCAGTAGGTTTTACATGTAAAGGGTCCTGTATCTATGACTCAAAATTTCCTTCCCAAGCTACATGAAACAAATTCCAAGACTTTCGCAGAAAGATAACTGCTAACTGCCCAAAATGAGAAGCAAAAATGTTCTCCACCATGACCTAATATTGGATTCTCAATACTTCTGTTGCTCCATCCCTACAGGGGCAGATAACCAGTCGCATATTCGGGCTACCGAAGGCTTTAGGAAAATCGAAATAGGAGAGAACTCATATTCGGGCTGGACTATCTTTAAATACCCACTACTGTCACAATATCGGCCAAATTTCATTCTTTTAACTATATGAAGAAGAATTTGCAGATTGATGAAACCGGGTGGACAATATCAAATCTAGAACCTTGCCTCTTCCTAGAATTTTATGCCACTTTGTGATGCATAAAAGATTATGTTCTCTTTTATTGCTTTTCATCTTGTGTATAGAATTATTGTTTGAGAAAAGAGCATCTACTTCAACCTATATTCAGTGCAACTACCAAGCTAACTAAAGTAAATAGGTGACAGATATACTTCCCACACTAGTGCTTTAGAAATATCCTTCAAACTAATCAGAAAAAATGTGTAGTAATACAGCAGGAAATGACTGAAATGCATTTCAAACAATATGATCTACTAATCCAGGAATTTGTCTATCTCAAATTTCATTGTTGGTGATGAAGGTTCAGGTGCCAAATCCATTCCAACCTAAAGAAATTTTGACTCTAAGATTTGGAGCCACTGGACCCATAAAAGAAGTTATATAAGCTTAGGTCTGGTATAGTTCAGTCAGGTCTGAAGGTTATGGGCCAAACCAATCACTATGAACTGTTCTGGTCAGTTGCAGTTGGCTCAGCTCGCCCTAATTAGGTTTGAGACCCAGAACAAGAACACAAACACAAGAAGATCATTGCTCGTGAGAAATACTATTGCATTATGAAAAAAATAATCTAAATGTCTGCCAAATGATGTTAGACAAGCAGGTCAGACAGAATTACCGTGTTGGACAATGTCAGACAGATCCCATGGGTCCATTCGATCAAGAATATCAGATTGGACAATGTCAATTTCTGACTCGGTCTTGTCAGATTTTATCAGCCAGGTTTAACATTTTGAATCTTTTTGTTGCAACTATTTGGTCAAGCTAGGTCTGTCTGAATTGGGATAAATCAAAAGATAAATTCCCAACCCAGATGGAGAACCTGAGTCTCAAGTCCAAATTTCTGATAAAATATTAATAATATATTTCTATTCTCCATCAAAGGTTTTAAGGAGACTACTTCATATTCTACCAAAACAAGGAGACATTTTGTAAAAGTAAAGATGCAAATTTATTTCTCAAAATAACATAGATCCATGAAATCACAAGAATACAACAAGAAGCACTTTCACAAACACCCATGTGCATATCCTTCTATATTTAAAAGAGAAGCTATTTTTGAAGATCAAAAACAAACCTGAAACTCCTTCATTAGATCCATGCTTATCATATCTATCATTGCCAGGTGACCCTTCCGTCCTCCAACCAACATATAACGGCCACTCAATGTATATTCAAGTGTATATGGACCCAACTCTGCATGTTAAACAGAAATAACAATTATAGCTCTGAAAAAGAATGCCACTTCCACCAGTGCTCTCCATGTCAAACAATAAGCAACTAGCAGATGGACATGATTCAATAAGTTTACTCCCAGAGAAGTCCAAAGTTCAGAAATTATTCTAAATTTTCCATTAATTTCATGATCAAACAAAAAACTATAAGAGCAAGAAAGAAGAATGTAAAAACAGGAGGTTGTTTCATAGCATGACACATCAATATCCTCTAAAATGTGATGTTAACCAACACTTGAACCAACTCGTGAATAAGTTCACAGTTTCACCTGGTAAGATCATATCAAATGGCTTTCTTGAACCTATAACATCCACTTCGCGAATTATAGACTCCTGCTTGATATGCCATGTCTTCTCTAAACCTTCAGCCTCCAAATACCCTTCCTCACTAGGCAGAAGCCACTGGGCAAGAAAAGGAGACCTCATAAGCCATTAAGACAACAAAATTAAAAGACAAACCTCAAACACTGTAGAATCTGATTAGAACCTAAAGTGACAAGATAGAATCTGGATGAATTTCATCATCTATTCTCTGTGTCATCAGAAAAAAAAATCCTCATAGGAATTATTTCAAGACATAATGTTAATTAAAGCCTTTCCAGTTAGTACATTTAGTTAACTAAATGGAGTTTTAACTAAACAATGTTTTAACTACATTTAGTTAAAACTTAAAATGCTAGGAGCACTTGTCTGCCACTAGAAAGAAAAATGCTACCCCTGCAAGATGCTCCAGATTAGCAAATAATGGGCATCAGTTTCGTGAACCCTGATACATACACAACATCTTTTGAGAACTATATGCCCATATATATTGAAGCAGTAGATGTTTAAAAAAATTTAACCCCACACATCACCCTAGGATAACAAAAACTATTTTTTGAACTCAAGGGCTTGCAGATCAAATAGTGTGTATAGCTTAAAGCTTGTGTCGGATAATAAACAAAGAATGATGTCTTGGTTGGGATTGATCACAAGATGTGCCTTAATACAATCATTTTCGCTGAGAGCAAAAGTAGCCTCAAAATGAAAGCTATGTATATGCATATAAATGTATACACATTCACATACACATAAACATACATACATATATATATATATATATATATAGATGAGCATATATGTTTGTGCGCACATACATACATAAATATACGTATACATGTTATATTTATATGCATATATATAAAATATATGAAAATGTATATATGTATATATGTGCATATGTATGTAGAAATACATAAATATATGCATATTATATGTATGTACAAATATGTATCTATATGTGTGTATGCATGTATATGTGTGCATGTATATATCAAAATGGATGCAAGATAGCCCCTGATTTGCTGTCACAAAATCGTATAACCATTTAACTACTCAGGTGAAGGATTGAAACCTATCTCGAAGCATTATCTTGGATATTTTATATATATATATATTATATATATATATATAGTGGTGAAATTATTTAATGGAATATAAAAGATGGATGGTGCGGAGGGGATGCTTTTAGGTTATTCTTTGATTGCTGCATATTACTAAGGCATTAGACAATAATCACCTAGAATAACAATGAGGCCTCCCGAATTATATGGATCAGGATGCTGAGCAGTAAACAAGGTCCAGCATGATAAAGGCTAAAGATTTAAAAGTCTGTGTGAGGTTGGAAATAGAAAAAAATCACTTAGAAACACAACGACAAAGGAGCACGGGTCGCTCTGACAGAGGAAAGATTGGACAAAACTGCCTAAAATGGAATTAGACAGAGAAGATATGAAACGGCCCTAGTACAGAGCGTAACTCAGCTTTGTTGCAAAGGTTCAGAATAGGGGCAAGGAAAACATAGTTTAACAGGAATGGAAGTTGTAAAGTACTTCGAAAAGATGGTGCAACAAATAATGTAAACCCAAATAGGAATACAAAGTTTAGAAGAATTCCTAATAGCTGACCCCCCCCCCCCCCCCTCCACCACTTCTTTTTACATGATAAAGCTTGTAAATTGCAATCCCGATTGTTAGTAAGTATATAAATATTCCTACATCCAATTATGTGTAACTACTGCTACTTTATACTTTTCTGTGCCTATAATTATACTTCTTAGTCATTCTGCCTTGATTACCTCTATAATATAGCATTTGATGTTATAAATTACAGTTACTGTTATCAAACTCCATGGGTTTACCTGCCAGAAACAATAAGTGCCACTATAGAATAACTTAAAAATGCATGCCACTAAGCAGCGATACTCAAATAAGCAGATGGTAAGATGCAAGAATAACTTGACAATATTACATAAATTATAAAGAAAGAAGAAAAAGAAGAAGAAGAAAAGTTTAAATGCAAACCTTTTCGGCCTTGGCAGCAGCTTTTGCAGATTGGCCGTATAATTTTTCCCTAACAGTAAGTTGACCTTTCAACTTTTTATCTCGTAAAACCTGAATACTATGAGAGTTAGATATAAATCCAAAGAAGAAAGTAATTTATATACTAAAAAGAAAAAAGAGCTCTTACACCAGAAATTAAGTAATCCATGATTTCGCATTACTGTTGAAAACTTGAAATCACAATTGGAAAGAAAATTATATATATATATAAAGGAAAGAAAAGAAACATACCTCCAGGTTAGCACCATGTCCACGCAGATACTTCTTTGCTTTCAACTCCAATTCATCAGAAATATCCTGCGCATCAAGAAACATATTTAATTTATCCCAGGTTTACAGAAACTTCATTAACATAATTAATTATCTGCACTATCTACAGTCCTTGCAATTGTAGGCACTCATAGAATAGATGAAAAATAATCCAAAAAAAATCAGAAAAAGGCATTAGATTTGTCAAGAACAGTAGTAGCAACCGTAGCAGATAAAAGACATGATCTCCGAATTTGCATTGAATCTCATGAATCATTTTTTTTATTTTGTTGGGAGGGGGGGGATGCAAATTTACAACTTTTCTGCAAAAAAATTATCAAGTCTTGGACTTCAGCTGTTTACAAGCATTGCACAGTCATTCAAAAGAAATCGTACCATTACCTGTTCAGCTGCAGGCATCAATCGCTCGCTTTCTTGTTTCGCCACCATCTAAACAATTAGACAAAATTATAAGATTATATCATACTATATAGCAAACAAAAAAAGAAGAATCTAGGATTAGATAAGCATGATTCTTTAAATCGAGAATTAAAATAATGATTCCCCAATGTTTGACAAACAATGAGGAATCAAGAAACGAGGGGTTTTCTCATAGTAGCAAACTGTGTACCCATGATGGACTGCTTTTTCAGATCACAAGTCTGATGTAAGCTTACTTAACAGTGATTACTGCCAATGTGGCAAACTATCGAGTCTCCCTAATCTCCAATATAAACTGTTAGCAGTAAGTTAGGTAGATTGGGCATGGTAGAGAAGATGGGAACATGAAGAACTAGTTAACTCTCTGCCTTGCTTCTCCATCCTGCAAAATCCACCTTCCAATGCTCCAGAGCACCAGCAAGCACCTACCAGAGCTTGAGATGCCATCCCTCATTTCCTATTTATACGGTCAATTTAGCCCGTTCATTCCTCACCTCTCTCTCTCTCTCTCTCTCCCCCCCCCCCCTCCCCCCATGATGAAAACAAAGCAGCAAAAAACATCCAGAAGATAAATGGAAAATCCGAAAAAAAAACTGACAGACAGCTCGATCCAGACACATTCGCGCAAAATCACTCAACACAACGGCGAAATCACTGGCCTCCATAACCAAATCACTAAGATAAACCCAAAAATCGAAATAAAAAGGGATACCTGAAATACAAGTCAATCCAATGGATGGTCAATGACGAGTTTGCTCTCAGACCCCTCAGGGAGAAGGACCAACCTTGATCCTGGCAGCATGGGACAACTCTCTGAGTGGCGGCAAATAAATTTAGGCTTGGCGGCAAATAAATTTAGTCTTTATGACAAGCAAGAGTGAAGGGGAAAAGCGGAGGGTTTATATAGTACCGCACCAACGGAGAGGACCGGAACCGGCCTAGGCCAAATTGGGCCTTAGACTTCAGCCAAGGTTTCAAATAATGACCATTATAACGGTCTTGGGCCCTTTCTAATACGTGATATAAAAATTGTTTATAATACAAATAACACCATTATTTTTATTCTTTGACCATTTTTTGCATATCACAATTAATAACTACATCACATTTTTAAATCCTCATGCATATTTATATATCAAGCCAAATAAATTTATGCTTTATACTTGATGACACTCCTAGCTTAAATTTCCATTATTAGTTCATCAAATGGTCGTTATTGCAAGTAGGATCTTTTTTCCCAAAATATATTCCCATTCTTGTTCCTTCTCTACCCCTATGATGAGTGATGCATCACAAGAATCACCCTCACCATGGTTGACGCCCCTCTTTCCCACCCTCCCCTTCTTCCTCTTCCTGCTTTAAACTCTGCGACAAACTGACAACGCCACACAACAACAGGGTTGCCCCACTGTCACCAGTAGCCTCTCCTCCTTGCCCTCCTTCCCTCCCTGTTTTTCCTCCTTTACCTCCAAGCAAACCAATGATACCCCACAATTGCAAGGCCACCCCCAACATCACCTTAGTCCCTTCCATCTTGCTTTCCTCCTCTCCCTCCTATTTTTCCTCCTTTACCACTACAACGAGGTGATGATGACCGATTACTGCAGCCACATCCTCATGCCCCATCTTCTTCCTCTTCCTATATCTTTACAACGATACAATAGCACCCGTTATTTTGGCAGCACCCACCATCACTACTGCCCCCTCTTCCCAACCTTCCTTCCCCTTCCTTTCTTCCTTTTCTTTCCTCCTCTACCATCATGACAAATCAGTGACATCCTGCCATTACATGGCAGCCCCACCATTGTTGCTGCCCCTTTCCTAGCCCTCCTCCCGCTCTCCCTTGCATCTCCTCCTCTACCCTAGAGGAACATGACCAGAGGGTAGAAAAATTATTTTTAACATCTTGTTATTTTAATCGTGGACCATAATTAATCATTAGGGTAGAACCATAAAATATTGTGTTATTGAGAATACTGTATAATTTTATTCGACTTGATATGAAAATATGTTTAAAGATTTAAAAAAGCAAAAGAAAGGATGTGATATGCAAACAAAAGCAACACATTTTTATTTGTGCTATTTTTGAAAAATACTTTTTTCATGTTTCATTTTTTCATCAATTCCTCTCCAGAAGTGATATAACTATTATAACAATCATTATTTTAATGCTAAAGGATTGAAATGATATTCATGCAAGCTAAAAACCCACTATCCTATGGCTATACAGTCCAAGTCCCACAACACCAAATTTTATGATAAAGGATCTCTATAGATAAATGAACAGGTCAACTGATATTACGGAACAAGATGATATCATGAATGCATCAGAAAATTATATTGGAACATGAATGAAGGATGAACTTGCACCCTTTATGATCACAAGATCCCGAGATAACCTCCGGACTCATCTAAGACCAACTAAAGAGAGGATATGATGTGGCACTTGAATCACGTGTCCAATGGGTCCAAAACTTGTAAATAGGGAATTAGCAAGTCAAGTTACAGTGTCAGTACTAGTCCAGTGCACAAGCATTCAAAATATGACTTCATTATGGTCATTATAAACATTATTTTAGGATGAAAACACTTTTTGTGCCCGACACTAAGTCATTTCCAATATGACTCGAAACACATCAATCGAACAGTGGACAAGAAAGTTATGGGCAAAATACCAAATTTGTTTTAGTAATTCAAGGCTATGAATCAAGGGCAAAACAATACCGTCGAAACACAGCTAATGGTGATTAGACCCTATTAGAAGGTTTTGGATGATAGAGACCTATTGTCAATAAAGCTTTTTGAGTCCGAGTTAACATAGGAGTCATCCTACAGTCCATCCAAACCTTCTGATAATTCATAAGTCATCATCAAAATAACCTTAACATTTAGAAGCACCTTTAAGGCTCGATATTTGTTTCTAGAAGCCTTTTTTTCTGTTACTCAAAGTTTTAATTGAATTCTAAAGGCACCCATGAGTCCTAAGCAATATACAAAGCCCTAGAAAACTATAAATATCGTACATAACCTCCTCCTTTGCATTATAATAAATTAAACTGAAGTTTTTGAGTCCACTTTTGTGAGAGTTTTAGATGGTGTGGCACCGGTTCATTGTGGTGCAATTTTATAACAATCTCCAATATGACTCGAATGTCCTTTTTCTGGTACAACTTCAGAAAGCCCTATGCGAAGCTAATGTGATATTGGTGGAGACATGGGAAACCTAAGTGAAGACAAATGCTTAGGTCAAGAGAATTAATCGATTAGACTCCAACTCGTTATCTTAGTTATCTTGCTTAAATTTTTCCTTCTAATCTTCTCGCATTCTAATTATCTCTTAAATCAAGTATTTTAGTTGAATTCTTTATTTTCTTGCTTCAATATTATTATAGGATTCCAATATATCATTTCATCTTTTTAGAAAACCTCAATTCCTTTCGAGGCAGGAGAGGTCTTGTTCGGTCCTGCCGAGTTTATTCCAATAGTATTGAGCATCCCATATAGTCTCCTACTCGAACGCATCCTTGACCTTCCTCTCCAGAATCTCAATTTGGTAAACCTGTTGCTTCCGCATGTGCACCCTAACCTCACCCCATCGGATCTCCAGTTCTATCGGTCTCAACCTATGTCGAATATATTTTGAGGCTAACAATGGTCTACCATAACCATATCAATAATCAATAATAACTCTGGTAGAGCTCTGCCATACCAAAAATAACATTGTTGTTGAAATCTTGACAACTGGCATAGGCATAAAAATGGGCAGGCCTGTTTAGGTAAAAGCAATCAATTCAAAAGAATACCATTCAGCAAAGTAACTAGGGTTGGAAACAGGCTAGGCCAGGCCATGCCTCTACCCGAGCCCGGCCCAAAAATTTTTCTCAAGCTTTGGGCCAGGCTTAGGCAAAAAAAAAAAAAAACCATGCCCGGACCTAACCCAAGCTGAGGCCTGGGCCCAACCTGGAACCCAATCAAGCTGACCCAAATTAGACGTTTGGACGGAGAGGATGCTTTGCCGGCATCGTCCCCAACATCATCCAACAAATTTTAGCCTGTTTATTGAATTAAATAACGGTCGGATTCCCATCCTCGAAATCCCAAGGAAAGACAACAGCTAAACCCTCCACAGATGTCAAATCGGAACTCTTCGATCCTACGCCAGCAAAGGTTTACCCAAATCCCCATTAAAAAAAAAGCGAGAATTCTACTGAAGGGCCTGAAAAATATCGCATAACCAACGCCCAAATTATCCCTCAATTCCCACGTACAGACAAAATCCAATCTCATAAAAAAAAGGAAAAAGAAAAAAAATCAAATCAGAAGCAAAAAAGAACGGGAAAAATATAAAAAATCGACGATCAAGCTGAGGCAATAGAATCCGCCACTAGAGATAAGAATGGAATAGATCGAAACTCTTAACAAGGATCACATCAGCACAAAAAACATTGAAAAAAACCAAAAATTCCCCAAAAAAATGCAGGCATGAAGAAAAATGATATAGATCGAATCGATCGAAGCCCGATGGGTGGAAGAGATCCAAGAAAAGAAAGAATGGGAAAAAAATAGTTATCTTGATGAGGCTGCTATAAGGAATCCCTATACCCTTTCCTTTGCTCGGACTGGGAGAACTGGAGGGGGGGAGCAGGCAAGGGTTGGCCTTTTATAGCATAAACCAAGGAACCGAAAGCCTAGCGCTCGAAGGATTAGGGCACCGCCTTGGCTATTTCTTGCCCCTGGATTTCTTCTGATTTATGGCCCGCACCTCTCTAGGTTTTCCAAAGGCGGTGCTTGCTATGCCGAAGGCAGTTTGTTGGTTCCTAGGCTTGGGTCCAGCTTGTAACTTGATTGGGCACCAGCTTACCACACATGACTTGTTGGTTCCTAGCGGCAGGCCAGGAAGTCCGTCGGCGGCAAGAAGAATGTGATGCTGCCACCGGTGCCGCTCAAGAGGTGGTGGCCGCCGCGGCGGGGAGGCTGGCGGTGGAGGTGGGGTTCGGCCCCTATGGCAAGCGGCTTAACGGGAGGCTAGCCAGGCTGAGCCAATCACGATGATGGAACCGCAGATGGCCATTAGACATCACAGTGATGGAACAACAGAAAAACAGCGATAAGGCCAAACAAGAACGAGCATGAAAGAGAGGGGAGGGGAGAGATCATCGTACCTCAATGGAACCGCAGTCGGCCGACGATAGAAGTGTCGTCTTCGCCCTACTTGCACCGACAACTGACGACCGGCGACGAAGGAGGGTTTGGAGAGGCGGTGGAGGCGGAGAGACGAGAAGTCGAGAAGCCTAGATGATTTTGATGAGGATGGGGACTCTTCGACATAAGAACAACCCAACGAACCGGGCCGGTCAGGCCACTTGTCTAAGTTCTCCGGGCCAGAGCTCGGGCCCAAACAAATGCTTGAATCCAGGCTTGCTTTTTGGGTCAGATCTGAGCTCATAGTCCAACCAAGCCCTGGCCGGCCCACAGTACTAACCAAGCCCAGTATGAAATACATATACAAGCCCTAAGTTTAAGTCCAATCCAAAAGCCCTATATGTAACCGGTAATATACTTGTAACCGATAAGTTTAAGTCTAAATTTTTGTTATCATTAAGTCCTCTTGCATGGGATTTACATGATGCAATAAGCTAATAGAGTCATAATTGATTTTTATGAGTTTTGCTTGGATTACTATTGAATCAAATTTGAACCAAAAAATCCAATGAATCAACAAAATGAACCTCCAAGAGGATCTCATTGTCATCTCATTGTTTTGTGGCTTTAGTTATTTGCACTTCTGTTTGCACGCAATGCACCTCTAGACTTCCATTTCAGTAGTTGAAGCCTCATTTTCTAATTATCAAAAAAAGATGTTAACAAGTAGCAATGCAAAATTTAATGATTGGTAGGTTAACAAAGAACAAAAAATAAATCTCGTCGTAGCTTATCGTAAGTTTTTGTAGCTCTCATAACAAATTTGGGTGATGGAAGGAGAGTAACCCTTCTTCATCCTCCAAAGCTTGTCGAGCTTGATGAAAGCATGTAGAATCCTGAATCTCTAATATAATCACCCAGGGACAACTAGAATAACCTAGGGTCATTTGTACTATCATGGGACTAAACATACGGTCATAAGTTTTTGTCATTCTCGTGAACAAAGTTAGATGATGGAAACTGGCATCCCTTCTTGAATAATTCAAAACCGGTCCAACAGAGTATAAGATCATGCATCTCTAATATAATCGCTAAGGGCTCATTTGGTTCGCGGAAAACATTTTCCCTCATAGGAATATGATTCCTAAAAAACGGATTTCCGAAAAGAAAATACCTGAGAAAGTACTTTTGGCAAATTTGGTTGACCATAGAAAAGTGACAGATTTTCAGAATGCTTATATTTGATTGACCATCCACTTTCCGGAAAAAGTTGTGTAATTCCTATTATACCCTTAATAAAAATTAGATCTTTAATGCTTTGGATCAAATTTTCTTGACGACTATTACTGAATTTTCACTTTTTTCTAGATCAACGAAAGTTGCAAGGCTTTGTGGACTTCATGTTTGCTACATTCTTTTGCTACAACGAATCTGGGATCCCATCATGAGGTGCGACAAGCGGACATATTGACACAAATTTGACCTATTTTCTTTTGCATCAGTCAATGTTGGTCGATTCTCCAAGTGGTTTATGGTGGAAAGGAGCTGAACAGTTGGTTGTTTTTATATTTAGTCTGCCACAATGACATGCGCTACTCCTCGTGTCATCCTTACTTGATGTATATTTCCCGTGTTGTACCAAATTTGATAGAAAAAATGTATCTCACTCTTGGAATGATGGAATTCCAGCGTTTAGTATCAATAATAATTCATGAAGAGAAGGATATTAATAACCATTATTATCCATAAAAATAACCATCCAAATTCATACAAGTAAGCACTTAGCAACATACGAAACAAGAAACAATAATTTCTGTGCAAAACATAAACTTTAGTTGATCCAAAAGTAGTATTTGCATCTATATTTATCAATAAGGCCTACACTAAAAAGCTACCCAATACATAATATCCGAAAAAGATACACAAACCCTACCCAACTTAGCTACATCCCACTTTGAAACTCTGCCCACCTTATGTGTAGGATAATTTATCATAATCAAAACGGATCAAAAATATACTTACTTGTTGTAGATCGGATAGTATCACTAGTTGTAAGCGTAATTACAGAGCTGAAAAACGCTTGTTGATCACAACTCAAGAAACCCTCTTGCCAAAAAAATATGGAGAAAGATCACTCTTCTTCTGATTTTTTTTCTTTATACGTTGTTCTTCCTTTTCTCTTATTTTTTCTGTTTTGCAACTACCTATATATATAGATGCAGAAAATAACTACCTTTGGTAGTTACGAGATATCCAATAGGTGTCATTCAAGGGTTGTTTTCCTTCAAATAAAATGGATCAGGTCAACCCATCATGGGCGGATTGATCCGACTCCAAAAACCAATATCTCCCACTCGTATATGATGGGCTTGACATGATCCCCACAGCAATATGTAGATCTTTTCTCATATTTCTCTCATGGCAGTTCATACTTGGCAAATGAGTCGTGCGACCAGTAAGTGTATACAATTGAGCTTTTATGCTAGCACTTGTTAGGGATACATAGCTGCTCACCAATTAACAGCATTAAGTTATATCTTACCATACCCCAATTAACAGCATTAATTGTGAATATATTCAGCGATAACATCTTCTTATATCGATTCAAGCATTTTTGATCCCTCAAACAATATGAGAGCATACTTAATCATTCTCACTACATATATTCACAATTATATCTAACTTTCTCATATACGATATAATTGTCCGGCCGGTGAATATAAGTAAGGATGTAAAGCAAAATAGTCTTTCTTTCTTATTTGAATCTCTCAATTTCAATTTGATTGCTTTACTAGACATGCCCCATATAGCCGAATCATCCATGGCTGTAGGTAACACCCTAAAGTAGCAAACATCAAACTGAAATATAAAGAAACAATCAAGAGTCATAAGGGTACCATATGAGGTCGTACATATACCTCATAAAGACTCACACAGTGAGGAAGCAGGGATCCATTCTCTCACTTCTTTTATTGGTTGAAATAGCACACATGGTATGAATCATGTGTAGAGCTGATCAAAACCCAGGCCGGGCTCTACAGTAGAAATTAAGCCCGATGGCTATGCCCAGGCCCGGTCCAGCCCGGCCCGACTGTCGGGTGTAAATTTTTGTCCATGCCCGATCCACCCGACAGGCCAGATTTTTTTCTTTGTTTGGATCAGGAGTCCATCTCATGGGTGAAGAAACCGAGAGGAGAAAATTAAAAGAATCTCCACCCTCCAAGAAGTCCATCTCCAATCCCCCGATCTTTCTTCCTGATGGCCCAGCTGGATCAGGAGTAATGTGAGGGAAGGAAAACCAAGACCAAAACCAAAAAAGAGAAGGGATGAAAGATACGGGTGGCTTCAGACTCGTAGCCAACCAAATCCCCCCTCTCTCTTTCTCTCCGGTGTCCACCCAAAACAAAACTACTATCCCCAACTTCCCAAATTTCTCTCCAAGCTTGGGAAAATGATCAGAGTCTGCAGGCCAGGAAACTCTCCACCTCCCTTCCATCAAGGGGGAAGACTCGTAGCCAGCCCCTGTTTCCGTTTTATTTGGGGCTTTGCTTCCTTTTGGTCACGGTCAGCCACAGAAAACGGGTAAGGAACCTCCCTCTCCCCCCCCCCCCCCCACCTCTCTCTCTCTCTCTCTCTCTCTCTCTCTCTCTCTCTCTCTCTCTCTCTCTCTCTTCCATCCGGGCTCGAAGCTCCGGGCTTTACTTCCGAGCTCTCTCCCCCACCCCCCACCTCTCTCTCTCTTTCATCCGGGCTCGAAGCTATATGGGGCTTTACTTCCGATTTCCGAGCTCGGGCGAAATCCATGCGGGACCGAGCTCGAAGAGGAGGAGGAGGAGGAGAAAAATCTTACCGGTGACTGTGAGTCGGTGACCGGAGCCGCGGAGGTTGCCGTCCGGTGGAGAAGGACGCGAAGAGCCGCCGGTCGGTCGTTGAAGAGGCGACGGCACCGAGAGGAGGCGGCGGCTACAGGGAAACCGGCGGAAACTCGGAAATTGGAACGGCCCTCAGGCTCTCAGCGAGCGAAGGGGGGTTGGGGGCGGGCTGGGGGGGGTTTAGGGTTTCTTAGCAGTTTATAATATATTATATCATACAAAAGGTTTTTTATAGTCGGGGTCGGGTCGGGCCGGGCCATTTTTAAAAGTTTCCAGGCCCGACACGATTTTTTGTTCGAGCTGCTTTTCCTACCCAAGCCAGACCCATGTGCCCTTTTTTAATGCCCAAGCCCGAAAAATTTCGGACCGGGCTAGACGGGCTGGGCGGGCCTGAAGGCCCATGATCAACTCTAATCATGTGCTACGGTGTTATACTCTGCCCCCATTGAGTGTATATCATTTTCTTCAACAAACACCGCATAGACTTTAGTTCCAGTATATTCCCATGCCTAACTTGAGTTCAACTTCTAAATGCTCTTTATCACAACAAACAACTAAGAACTCACATTTGGCTTTTGAACACGCTAAATGGATAGTGGGTCATCCATCTCGGCCAATTACAAAAATATCAATTTTGACCTCATCTTAACTTCTTATCAAGGCGACATCAATTTTAAGCATGATCTCTCATCAATAGACCTTTTGTGCTTAAATATCTCATTTTTTACACGTCACTAGACGTTAAAGGCGATTGCTCGTGTGAGAGAACCAATCTAAACCTGTCTGACATACTTAATCTCTTTATATGCCTAGCACATAATGTGTGTATATATTACTTCAAATGTACAAAATTACATTCTTAAGGACAAAATTGAATAAATCAAA
Source organism: Phoenix dactylifera (assembly GCF_009389715.1). Classification (NCBI taxonomy): domain Eukaryota; kingdom Viridiplantae; phylum Streptophyta; class Magnoliopsida; order Arecales; family Arecaceae; genus Phoenix; species Phoenix dactylifera. The sequence continues at coordinate 7,870,477 of NC_052401.1, read as the reverse complement.
TATTATTCATAAACGAGTATTGTATTGGAAGTGACAAATTTATAACACTTTGCAATTATTTGTACATTACAATCTATGCAATCCTAGAGATTTAACGTGTCTTAAGAAAGCATCTCTAGGAATGGGTTTCGTAAGCGGATTGGCTACCATTTGATGCGTAGATATATATTGCAAAGATACTTCCATTTTTGCTATAATATCTCTCACAAAATTATACTTGGTATCAATGTGTTTGGTTCTACTATAATATTTGGGATTCTTAGTATAAGCAATAGCCGCTTGACTATCACAATGAATCATTATTGGTCCCAAACTATCATCAACCATTCTCAGATGTTGAAAAAATCTTGTCAACAAAACACCTTCTTGTACTACAGCCACACACGCTACAAATTCAGCCTCCACAGTAGATAAGGCAATACAAGTTTGCTTTTTGCTACTTCAAGAGATGGCGTCGTTATTCAGCAAAAATACATAACCTGAAGTCGATTTACGCTCACCTTGGTCTCCTCCCCAATCAGCATCTATATAGCCTTTTAAGCATAAATCATTCCCTTGATAACACAAAGAATAATCAATTGTCCCTTTCAGGTATCTCAATATTCTCTTTATCGCTTTCCAGTGTTCACGTCCTGAATTAGATTGATACTGGCTGACAAAACCCACGGCATAACATATATCTGGGCGAGTACACATTATAGCGTACATCAAACTTTCAACAGCAATTGAATATGGTACCTTGGCCATATCTTCCTTTTCTTCTGGAGTCTTGGGACACATTTTGAGACTTAAACTTTCGCTTTTCGCAACAGGAGTGTCTATAGGGTTACAATTTTTCATATTAAATCGTTCAAAGATTTTCTTAATATAAGACTCTTGTGATAGAGTTAAAAGTTTCTTTGAACAATCTCTATGGATTTTCACACCGAGAATATAACTCGCTTCACCCATATCTTTCATTTCAAAATGAGTAGACAACCATTCCTTAGTGGTTTTGACATACTCCTTATCATTCCTAGCCAATAATATGTCATCCACATATAGAGATAGAATTACAAATTTCTCTATGGATTGTTTAACGTAGACATAATGGTCTTCATCTATCATAATGAAATCATAAGAAATTACTTCCTTATGAAATCTCAAGTACCACTGTCTTGATGATTGCTTTAGGCCATATATAGATCTCTCTAATTTGCACACTTTGTGTTCTTGGCCAGAAGCAATAAAACCTACAGACTGTTGCATGTAGATTTCTTCTTCCAACTCACCATTTAAGAAAACTATTTTAATATCCATTTGATGCAATTCTAAATCCATATGTGCTACTATGGCTAAAATCAATCGAATGGAAGTAAATCTTACAACTGGCGAAAAAGTTTCCTCATAATCTATCCCTTCTTGTTGGGTAAAGCCTTTCGCTACCCAGCGAGCTTTGTACCTTTCAATGCATCCATCCGCTTTGCGTTTTATTTTGAGAGCCCACTTATTCCCAATGGCCTTACGCCCTAATGAAAGATTAACCAAATTCCAGACTTGGTTTGATCTCATTGACTCCATTTCGTCTTCCATTGCTTTCTTCCACTCATCCTTCGCAGGGCATGAGAGTGCCTCAGTTACTGATTTGGGCTCATCATTATCTTGCGGAGTTACCATATAAGCTTCTCCTTCGATTTCAAATCGGCGTCGGAGAATAGCTTTTCGCATACTCCGTCGTAACTGGGTTTCAGATGAATTAAATTCATCTTGAGGCATGGTACTCTCACTTGGTTCAAGTGGTTGAGGTAATTGCTCTTGCTCTTCAATAAATTCATTATTTGTACCATTATCCACCACTTCATATAAAGATTCTTTCTTGTTAATCTCACCCATACTAGAAAATTCATCCTCCAAGAATGTAATATCTCGTGATTCAATTTCAGTTACACTTCCATCAGCTTGTTCTCTAATAAACACATACCCTTTGGAGTGTTTTGAGTATCTTATAAAGATACATTTCTTTCCTCTAGGACCCAATTTACCATATTTGCTAGAGAAATTAAGAACATAGGCAGCCGACCCCTAAGGTCGTAAATGACTTAGGTCAAGCTTTCTACCTATCTATAGCTCATATGGGGTGGAAGGTACTGATTCAGAGGGTACACGGTTAAAAATGTAGGCCGCTGTAAGCAAAGCGTCCCCCCAAAAGGATATTGGTAAATTTGCTTGGGCCGTCATTGACCTAACCATTTCTAATAATGTCATATTCCTTCTTTTGGCTACACTATTCTGTTGTGGTGTACCAGAAATTGTCAATTGTCTAATTATCCCTTTTTCATTACACAAATTCTCGAATTGATCAGATAGATATTCATGTCTACGGTCAGTCTTTAATGTCTTAATCCTTCTATCTAATTGATTCTCAACCTCATTTATATAATGTCTGAAACACTGTAATGCCTCTGACTTATGAGAAATCAAGAAGGCGTAACCATAACGCGTAAAATCATCTATGAATGTAATGAAATATAAGGCTCTATGCCTCGCCCTCACATTTAATGGACCACAGATTCTGAATGGATTAATTGCAATGGAAACTCGGCTCTGAATCCTTTGCCAAATGGTTTTCTTGTTGTTTCTCCAACTAGACAATGTTCACAAGTGGGCAAATCAACTTTAGAAAGTGTCCCAAGAAGACCTTCTTTAGCTAGTCAATTTATTCTATCTTGCCCAATATGTCCTAGTCTAGCATGCCAAATATTAGCATCCAAATCATCTTGATTAGTAGAAGATGCTATGAACGAAAAACAACTAGGATTAATATAACTCGATATATTATCCACATCAAAAACTATTAAACCGTTATTTAAATATCATGATCCATAAAACATAGTACCATAAAATAAGTATACAATAGATCCATCAAATACAAGTTTATATCCTAAACCCATTAGAACAAAAACAGAGACCAAGTTCCGTCGCATGTTCGGTGCATAAAGAACATCATGCAGGTATAAGGTTCGACCACCATGCAATTTGAGTTTGCAAGTGCCAATACCCTTAACTGCAACTCTAGAGTTGTTTCCTATATGTATCCACCTTGTACTGGCTCCTACTCGACGGTACTCCACATATGCTTCTCGATCTCTAGCTATATGGTTGGTGGCTGCTGAGTCTACAATCCACATAGGATTAGATTCAGCTAGCATAATAGAGCTAGAAACATAAGCAACACAGTGAGAAGCAAAGTTTAATTGTGTTACCTTCTTCAACTCGTTGCATTCACGAGCAAAGTGGCCTAACATTTGGCAATGGAAACACCTCATTTTGGTCTTGTCTTTCTTTTTGCCATAACACTTGCCACCTTTATAGTGATCAGTTTTGTTCTTTTTGGGTCCTCTTCCAGTCTCCTTCCCTTTCTCGCTCTTATTCCAGCTGCGCTTACGTTTGGAGCCTGAAGCTCCCAGCGTACCATTTTCAGCCACTTATGCAAGACTAGGAGCCCTTGTTGCTCCAAGTCGCTCATCTTCTAGCTCAATGTAGCGGGCAATATCAGCAAAGGTCTTTATGCTATCATTATGGGTTAGATTTATCTTCATATGTTCTCAATTATCGGAAAGAGACCGGATTAAAGCTTGTACTTGTTGCTCATCCGTGAGTATATGACCAGTTGATTTTAACTCTCTAATTATATTAGCCATCTCTGTTAGATGCCGTTTAATTGTATGATTGGGACGTTTTTTGTATGTCTCAAACTTTATAGTCAGCTGTCGGAATTTGGTCACGGTGGTTCCCCCAAACTTATCTTTCAAATATACCCACATTTCATGGGCCGTTGGGAATTGCTCACATTCACAGATGAGATCATCGATCATGGAGCTTATTAAAATTCCACGAGCTAATACTCAAAATACGCACACATATCTAACTTTGTGCACATGTAAATTAAATCAATGATAATTTTACATAAGTACAAATTCGAAAGTTCACTATATTCCCAATCATCATTTGTAAAACAAATGTTTCATCATCAGGTATTTAATTGCATTGCACAAAAAACAATTCTCAAATGAGAGTTTCAATCACAATGTTATTTTAACTCCCACTTAAAATGATATTTTTATATAATCAACATTAATTAATTGCACAGAATATTTAATTACAAAAATACCAAATAGGACAAATCACATATAGCATACACATCAAACTACATGTATTCACGAGTAATCCAAATTTTGTCCTACTTCATACATAAGTTCGATGAAATGCGCAAACAATATGTGTACATTAATCTGCACCTTTAAAACTTTGAGACATTGGTATTTTTCTATTGATTAAATTGCTTGCAAGTTTAGGTCCCATTTTTTTCTATCCAAGGGTATAGGCCAATGCAACCTTTCGAACAAATGGAGAATGTTGCAGCATGCTTTGCAACATTTTGCATATTTAACTCCAAATTAAGTTCCCACTCATAGCACAAAATTTGTTTCACAGCTTTGTACTCCTTTTCAAGGAACTCCAATTGTGTCCAAATATCGTTAACCATTGTAGCCCAACGGGCCGGTAAGGACCTACATAACCCTTCAACCTTTTCTTCTTCTAATGGAATAAAACCAGCTATCTCAATGTTCCTTATTAATTTATCCACTTCTTTAAAGTGTTTTCTAATGGTGTGATTTGGGTCCATTTCATAACACATCAAGGTATAGTATAATTCCTCAAACTCATAGGGCAACATCCTTTTATTATACTCGGCGGCAGCCCTTAAAGCATTATCAACTTTTGCTTTCTTAACTATAGCCATTTTCAATTCAGCTTTCTGGACTTCAGTTCTCTTGCCTATTTTTTATTATTATTATTATGCGGGCAAGATGCCATCTAGCCCACAAGAAAATACTAAGAATTATGCAGAAACAACTGAGAAAAATTCAACTACTAAGAAAATATAATTTAAGTACTTGATATGAAAGAGCATTAAATTTAAAAATTTTCAGAACTCGAATCGTAATTTTTTGATTAATATATAGTTTATTATGATTTTTCAAAAAATAAAAATAATGCTTTTTCATATGTTTTTAGGAGGGTATAAAGTCCTAAACGTAAGTTGTTTCTCCCACTAAACTTCAACCCCCCCTAGAACATAAAGCCCAAAAGCCACCAGAAATTTTCAGAATTTTAAATTTCCAAAAAAATAATTTTTCTATCATTTTCTTCTCATTTTGAAACAAAAATAATAATAATTTATTTTATGTTCAGAAAAATAAAATTAATGACACAGAAAAATTCAGTAAATTTAGATGAGTCCATTGGTGTGGTCAAAATTTAATTTTGATGTCTCTATGATGGAGATTGAATAGTATAATATTTAAAGTTACTATTCATCATCTTTCTTCTTAAGCCAACAAAATTTTAGAAACTTTAAAAACTTTTAGACCTCATAACATTCTCAATTCCTATCCAAAAATTACAAATTTTATATCCACAGAAAGCTTGTGAAAGGATCTATCCAATGACACCAAAATCATGCAAAACTATACATCGTACAGAAAGTTATAAACCTTCAAAATTTCGGATCCCGTAACTAAGATTTGAGTTTTCTCTCACCACAGTAAGAGTCGGGCCATGAAACTTTTACTGTAGCTTCTCCTATATATTGGCTACATCCATGTAAATTTTTAGATTAAGATAACATGTATATAAAAAGTTACCATTTTGAATCTAAAACTCTAATTTATGTGGATTATTCTCAAAACAGTGACCAAACCATTATTTTAATTCACAAATATTCTAGAATACAACCCTTAAGGCTCTGATACCAATGTAGGATAATTTATCATAATCAAAATAGATCAAAAACATACTTACTTGTTGTAGATCGGGTTATATCACTAGCCGTAAGCGTAATTACAGAACTGAAAAATGCTTGTTGATCACAACTTAAGAACCCCTCTTACCAGAAAAATATAGAGAAAGATTATACTTCTTCTGATTTTTTTTTTCTTTATACGTTGTTCTCCCTTTTCTCTTATTTTTTCTGTTTTACAACTACCTATATATATAGATGCAGAAAATAACTACTTTGATAGTTATGAGATATCCAATAGGTGTCATTGAAGGGTTGTTTCCCTTCAAATAAAATGGATCGGGTCAACCCATCATGGGTGGATTGACCCAACTCCAAAAACCAATATTAAGAATCTTAGATTAAGAAAGATCCTGCACCTTCATCACCTCAAACACCACTGCCATTGTTCTATCTGCAGTCTCAGACTCATGCTTAAAACATTGAGCCAATTTCTCAATATGATCTCTAGCAATTGTGTTGCCCAGTAGACAACCCAAGAGGGGGGTGAATTGGGTACTAAATCAAACTTAAATTCTTCTTAGATAATCTAATGTGGATTATGAAAGCTTTCTTGATTTTAATCTAAAGAAATTAATCAAACTATAAAGAAAGCAATAAAGAAGAGATGCTCAAAAAACCATAGCACAAACACACGGAATTTTATAGTAGTTCGGAGCCAACCCTGCTCCTACGTCCGCTCCCCAAGCCTCACTTGGGAGTTCACTATAATCCCTTGGATTACACCTGATTGTTTTATAAGTTCACAACCAAACTTATTGTTTTCACGAGATCACAACGAACTCGGTCGGTTTTCACAGACTCATCGACTAGAACCAATCTGCTTATTTTCACAGGCTCACAATCAAATCCAGTTGGTTTTTCCCCGGCTCACCAACCACAATCAATCGGATTGTTTTTCTAGGCTCACAATCTAATCCAGTTGGTTTTCTCCGGCTTACCAACCACAACCTTATAACGTTGGTTTTAACTAGCTCACCAACAAACCTCAATCCCCTTGATTCAATCCCCTGATTGAATCAAGTAACAAAATCAGAGTATAAGTGCTTAAGAGTTACAGCTTCTAAAAAAAGCAGATTTAACAATATAAGCAATATGAAAAGGAAGAAGCTCTCAAACAGATTTTATGCTGAAGAAAGACATGGCTTCTCCTTTTTTGGATCCTCTCTTGAATATACCGGTGGTTGAGGATCAAATGATCGAGTCTTGATGTGAGGTGTACTTCTGAAATCGATATAGGCGCAATTACTCCTCTTTTCTCCTTGAAAAGGCTCTAATCTTTCTTTGGTGGTTGTAAACTTGAATGCCCTTAATTCCAATTTTGTGTTCTTAACTCTTCTAGACTTTTATGCACTTTTCAGAGCTTTACTCCTCGAAATATAGCCGTTGGAAGGAGTAAAAGAGCTGTTCTAACATGACTGTGCAGCCTGACAATGTGACCGTTGGGATCGGAGTCGACTCGCACGACTTAGAGATGGCTCGACTGAAATTGGGGACGACTCGTGTTCTTCGAGAGACTACTCGCTCACCGCATCTTTAAAAGTACAGGCCAGGCTTCTTCCAGGAGATGGCTCGCGACATTCCGGAGTCGACTGCCAAAAGCGGAAGACAGCTCGCGTCCTTCAGGTGTCGACTCGGCCTCAATGTATCAGAAACTGACTTTCTGTCTTTTCTTATCGGAGTCGACTCGCTCACAGCTGGAGTCGACTCGGCCTCAGTGTATCAGAAACTGGCTTTCTATCTTTTCTCATCGGAGTCGACTCGCTCACAGCTAGAGTCGACTCGGCCTCAGAAGCTTTGAAAACTCGATCTCCGACTTGATCCTCGGAGTTAACTCGGCATCAACGGAAGTCAACTCGGTCTCAGTGCTGCAGAAAATATTTTTTCTGTCTTTCTTGTCGGAGTCGACTCGTCCATAGCTGGAGTCGACTCGGTATTAGTTGGCTTAAAAATGGATCTTCTATCTTTTCACAGGAGTCGACTCGCCCACAGTTGGAGTCGACTCGGGCACTGTGCCTTAGAAAATACTTCTCTATCTTTGCTCTATGAGTCGGCTCGGTCTCAGTCGGAGTCAACTCATGCTCTGTACTCAGAAATTTTGCTCTCTGCCAATCCGTCAGGAGTCGACTCGTCCAAATTGGGAGTCGTCTCAAGAGCGTGCTAGATAGCAGCCTTTGTGCCAGAGTCGACTCGAGTGCAGGGCAAAGACTAAAATGGTTCCAAACATTATAGAAACTAAACTTAAAATCTCTGAACCATTTTCTAATGCACTATAATATATTTAATAATATATTCTCTGAAATACTCACTTGAATTCATTAGTATAATATGAAATATACTCACATGTTTTGGCCTCATCAAAATCACATAGGGGAACAACAATCACTCAACAACCTGCCATCATGCCTACTAGCTTAGTCATCTCAGATGTAAGATCTCTTACAACTCAAGGGCCTCATTTCTAGCTTTTTTAGTTCTGGTTGGCCTACTTGGATCTGCAACTTCAGTATTAGCAGCTATCTAAGGAGTATTCATGTTGACATTCTGACCAACAAAATTGCTATCTGCTTCTTGGCTCTCATTGATAACTGGTGGTGTGAATGGATACTATTGCTCCTCCATCTCTATTTCTTCAACAGCATCTGCAAATGCTTCAGCTCCCATCCCAGTAGCACGATCCCTTCCAAAGATATTAGTCAAGTCCTCAAAGTGAGGGAAAGGCTTGTTCCTCATACCTTGAGTATTTGGGTGACTCTGCATTAAAAAAAACAAAAAAAAATAACATAACATGTATGAAAGGTATTCAAAGAAAAAATAAACAAATTTATAATGTCAATTTACCTTAACCCATTCCTTGAAAGTATCCTCCTCATAGGTCACACACTTGTTGATGTTATCCCTCCCAAATCTATTGCAATTAGGTCCTAACATCTCTACAATAGCATCGTATTACTTCTTCAAGAGCTTGACTCGAGACTCGATATGTGGTGTTGCTTTCAGTCCACATCCAGGAAGCTTCTCTTCCATTAGTCTCTCCAATTGCTACAAATACGCATTCCTAAAAGTTCCATTATCGCCCCTCCAACCTCTTCGGGTTACCAACTCAACCAATGCCTCAATAAGCTGTGCATCCTCCACATAACCCCATTTTTTGTTGCACTTTGTTTTCTTGTTTCCTGTTGATGCTTCTCTAGCTATTGAGATGCTCATATCTACATTCACAATCTCATATATTATAGATATACATTCACAATCTTATATATTATAGTTATACATTGCACAACCTCACAACATGATCTTACATTTACATTATCCAAATGAATGGATACAAGAAAACTATTAAGTAAGAATTTGACATAACACAAGATTATAACATAGCAAGGGAAATATTAAACAAGGATTATAACATAGCACATAATGTTCATACAAATATTAAGAGACAACAAAGATCACAATTCTTTCCTCAAATTCTATTATGCCGCCACTCTTCAAACATTTGGGCTCAAGATTAGCCCTAAATGCATTCTAAGGTGCAGATGACTCTATATACTCAATATATGCACCTTGCTCATGTGGAAAACTGCCATGAGAGCACTCCTCATTGTACAAAGCCTCAATAGGATCTACAGACATCTCTTTTCTAATATAATTGTGCAGCAAACAATATACAAAAATGATCCTACACATTGTCTTAATAGGGTACCAAGTATTGCTCCTAAGGACTGCCCATCGCATCTTTAATAGGCCAAAACATCTCTCAATTATTCCTAGCTTTTGAGTGCCTCATGTTATAGAGCTCTTCTGGTGTAGTGGGTTGATAACCATGTCTCAACCTATTGAGGTGATATCTTTGACCTCTAAATGGAGTTAAGAAACCTTTCAGAATTTGTGTACCCAGCATCGCCCAGGTGGTAATAGCCTACTCATTCAAAAATATGCAAAAAAAAGTGAAATCAGAAATAATTATCTATCCTACTCATGCAAGTAAAAAATAGCTGCAATGTTAGACTTAAAATTATCTTGCGGGATGATCTATTTCTATGAGAAATGGCATCCCTAAGGACTTTATTATCATATGCCAACCCCTCCCATCCAAGTAGTACATAAATAAACTGCATATCTTGTGAGCAAACACCAAGTACATTTGTAAAAATCTCATTTTTTCTTGACCGATATCTAGGTTTGTCCTTCTATGAGACCCGCACTCTAATATGGGTACCATCCAATGCACCTAGACAATTCTACAATGCAAGTATGAATATAATATAGGCCAAAATATTGCCTTTAAAAATGTAAAATGCAATATTAACTCACTGGAAACCACATCCATTTCTCATCTGTTGATCTTTCTGTGGCAGGCTCAGGATTCTTTAGCAAGTGTCTATGAAGCCTCAAGATAGCATTCAAGGTAGTATTAAAATGCCTACTTACTATCTCACCCAATCTACGAAAGTACAATTACATAATCTTATTTTTTGAGTGATGGCCCAGGGTGTGAAGGAATATTGCAACCATCTCTTTCACTTGAACATTTCTATTCCCCTCCAATTTGCCAATCGATTTAAGCATTTCACAAAGCTTTCAAAATGCCCTCCTGTCCATTCTAAGTTGACCAATATAAATTTGATTACTCTCCATTACCATAAGCCTAAGATTAGCTATTCTATTCATCACCCTCTCATCAAGTGTTCTATCAAAAACATACACCATTTTTCTAGGAATCCTAACATTTACTCATGCCAAGGTTTCGAGAATCTTGGCCATCATTGACATTATCATCAACCTCATCTCTGTGTATATCACCAAAATGGTAATTGCCATCTTCTTCTTTTTAGAAATAGATAAACGAGCCATAACTGCCATATGCAAGCAGAAAGAATCAAAGCCCAAGAATCATAATTAATCTTGATTTAAAACTGCAATTATATAAAATATAAGAAAATATAGGCCCGGGGCCCTCACTCTCTCGGAAACAAGAAAGATGAAGGGAAGAGAAAGATAGAGAGAAGTGGGCGATGGGGGGCGAAAAGACAACGAAATGGGCGATGAAAGGCGAGAAGACGATGAAAGATGAGGATGGAGCTTACCGGAGGGAGGGTTGCAGCCAAGGTTGGGCTTGAATCCGAGGTTCTTCTCAAGGAAAACTCCAATCTCTCTCTCCTCTCTTCTCTCTTCTCTCTCAACTTCTCTTTCCTTGAGCTCGGGTGGACGACAAATGGGCGAAGAGAGGGGAGAAGACGGCGACGGATGGGATTTTTCGGTTTCGATTTTGGTGAAGTCTAGTTTTGATTCCGGCGATGAATGGAGCTCAACGGATGGGTCGATGAGACATGGACGAAGGGAGGGGAGAAGACGGCGATGGAGGAGGATGGACTCAACGGAGGGAGAGTTCCGGCGAGGTTTGATTTTGGATCCGAGGTTGACGGAGGGAGGGGAGAAGACGGCGACGGAGGAGGATGGATCTCTCTCTCTCTCTCTCTCTTCTCTCTCGATTTTTCTTTGAGCACTTGTTGGCTCTCTCTCTCTTACGATTCTTAGTGAGGAAAAGTGGAAGGAAGAAGAAGAGCAAGAAAAATCTGAAATCAAAGAAAAAAAACAAACAAGGCATCTCAATAATGTTGCAAACTCTAGAAATTTGGAAGTTTGGCGAAAAACCTTACGTCGAAGAACAGCAACGGCGACGAGGCAGTGTATTCAGGGACGACCACCTTGCAGACCGAGGCACCGATGAGAAGTCGAACTTCTTTGAGCCGGAGAAGATGAGCGGTGCTTGGGCTTGAGTTAGTACGATGGAGGAGGGTTTGAGGGGAGGGATCGCGAACGATGGATGGTCGGTGATAGCTGAAGGGCTTTTTTGGAAAAAAATTAAAAATGTTTCAATTTTCGAATCGCGGAAATGTAACTTTTCAATGTTTCTCATGGAAAAGAGTTTTTCATGAAACATGAAAATCATATTTTTATAGGAATACAACTTTTTCGTCTCTCTTTTTTGAGAACTCCAACCAAACAAGAAGTATCTTTTTACTTTTCCATTGACCACACTCTTTCCCCTTTTCCTGTGAGCCAAACGAGCCCTAAGGGTCTTTTGTACTGTGGTCGGACTAGACACACGTTCGCATAGGTTCTTATACGCTGCATTTATTTAAATCTTGAATTCTCATCAAGAAAGAATCCAATCATAAACACTATGAAACTGTAGGCTAATTTCACTATGATACCATTTGAAAATGCAAAATCCAACCCAAAAAACCTAACCATAAACACAAGTTCACATATATTCAAATTTTAACTATATTTAACATTAAAATTATCCTTCTTCATAAGATCAAAATTAATATTACCAACTTGCTTTATTTGCCTAGTGATAACCAAGCTCCTGTAGCATTCTTAAATATGTTTATATGTTAGAACTTTATTATACAAAATTCTAGTACTTGTTCCAATTATTGTGGTATGGGAGCAAAAATATATATCTTTGTGTCAACCACCATTATCTTTCTATTACTATTTTTTTAATGTTAGAAAATTATTATAATAATCATCAAAATACTAACTATTTTAATGTCAATTTCAGATCCTACTATTTGGCAAATAACCTTTGCTCTTCTTCTCATTCCTTGGAGATAAGAGAGAAGAGAGTTGAAGAAGATGGCGGCCGCCGGTGGAGAAGTTGGGACGAGGCAGTGCTGTGGTAGATGGTAGGGTTTTCGGAGTGGTTTAAGTTAGAGAAAAACATCCTCTCGTGCTCGAACCTAATCATATATATATATATATATATATATATATATATATATATATATATATATATATATATATATATATATATATATATATATATATATATTATTCACTATTTTCCTTCCATTTGATGTATGATGTGTTAAGCCTTGATTGGTTTATCATGCAGTGGTACGTACCACATGGCTTGTTCCGAGGACCCCATTGGACTAGCCATTCAGAGTATGAGCCATTGAAACAAGGCGAGAGCATCATTTCCGAAGGCCGTATTAGGTGTGTGACAAAGTGGAGTTTTATTGTTTATCTTATGACAAAGTGTGAAAGGTGAATCTTAAAGGAGGCCTTTTACGCCAGGGATTATTGGATGAGTTGAATGACTAACCTGAATTGATGGAACCACTTTTCGGCTTAGAAGTATATCCTAACTTTGACATCCATTGGATCCTGTGGATCCATTCCTATGCTTTTCAAGACCATGAACTTATAAATTTATTAGAAAGTTGAAATCATATATCTATTCTACTATATAACGCCAACTCTGACATGTTCGAGATATATCCAACCATCCACATTTTCCCACCTATCTTTTCCCTTCGCATTTCCTCATCCCACTGCTCTCTATCTGGTTTTTTATCCATGCATTTTCCCTTTCTTTATTAAGTATTAACCACAAGAACAATGGCTTGAGTACTTCTTCTAATATTATTATTTATTTACATAAATTTTGTTTTTATTAAAATAAAATAATACATATAGTACACATGCAGTATTCTAGTGAATTATTAATATAAGTACCAATGCTATAAGCTTCGCGCTGTGTCTAAACCTATTTTGACGATTCGGTTGCGCAAAAGTAATCGAAACCCTATAATTTTGACATTGAGTGTATAAAAACTAATGCGCAAATTGATCATATACTGCAAGTTTAGATTTGGGTGCAGCTTACAATTCGATAATAATATATAAATTGCCATCGTGTAATTTATAACCCTCGTAACCATGGACAATCTAATGAGCTAACCTAGGGAATGTGGATGGTGATGGAACAAATCAAATGGTAAGATGGAAAACATAGGATGTTCACATTGCACAGATGATGCCTAGATGCTTGATAGTTCTTGGGAATAGGAGTGACTCAATCAACTTTGACTTGCAAACTGCCAATTAGCAAGAAAGAAGGGAGACGACAGGCAAAATTTGAATCATGAACGTGATCTCCAATTGGCAAAGTCCATGGAATCAAAATTCATGCAACATTCATGCAATAATTTGAAGTCACTATGTGCCACAAGGTCCTTGTGCTATTCTAGGCATTCCCTTTTCCCAGGCGATTCATTTAGTTTGCTGGCTTGTGATTCGTCAGACACTTGATTCGTGTCTATCTTTAGCAAAAAATTTAGGAAAAGGTATCACATAACACTTGTAGAAGGTAATTTTGGCATCACCTATTCCTCAGTGTATCATTTAGTATATGGTCATAGGATCAATGTTAATATGACTTTTCTTGAGTGTTGCCATAGGTCTTGAAATCGGGCTTATCCCGATGATTGTATCTCTCTGCTCGACAATCAAAGATTCTGAGTTTGGGCCATAAATGGTGTATCTCTAATTATTGAGATCTAAAGAGTTATAATGTAAAAGAATCCCAATCCTGAAAAAGGAATTAGATTCTAATAATGTCGTATTTTTAAGATTGGGTTTCAATTTGCTCAAGCTACTTAGTAGGGACGGCAATGCTTAATTTGTTTTGCCTATTTAACTTGATTCAATATATTGTAGATCGGGCTAGATTATTTATTTAATAAAATGATTCGATTTAGGTTTGGATTTTTGACCATCCTAATAAAAAGATTAGATTCGGGCTGATAAATTTTTGACCTTTTCTGTATCCGACTCGACTCGTCTCGATTGCCACACCTACTGGTTGGTCAACCACAAGGGTGTCAGATCATCAATGAGTATGGTAAATAGCTGGATCCCTTGTAAGAGTGAGGTCACGGAGAGGATCTTCTCCATTCTTGGTATAATTTTGGCCTCTCTCTGATGGTTTTTGTCATGTATCAGCCCCAAGTTTGTGTCCAGCTCTAATTGAGTTTTGTTCAGCTTTGTCGGTGAGATTCGGTTCCTTCCCCCCTCTTGGTTGGACTGTTGCTCTCTTTTGTAATTACTTTATTTTCTCGCAATTATAATTTTAGTTGGAATCTCTACCATTTTTTTTAAAAAAAACATTCGAAAAATCTGAAGCCATTAAGAATTAGATGGATTGGTGTTCAAATGCATCTTTTTAAGAAATATTGGGATTGAGCCAGAGTTATTTTGCTTTCTAGTATCAACTCTAGTACAAGTTACTCATTGAAAAGTTGTGCCTTACATGTAAGAGCCAGCCAACAATCTTGGCAAATATCCCAAGTATAGTCCTAAAAATTTGAGCTAATTTATCTTCTGTGCATGCAAATCAGGAACCCCACAGCATTGTTTAAGCATCCAAGACATTGTCTTCATTCAAATGACAATGCTGGGGCTCATCAATTCACATAAACTAGAAGGAGAAGAATATCCACCAAAGAGAAGAGCATATGTACCAACTCACCTAAAACCATTTAGTTCAGCATATCTAAGTAAATGGTTCATGGGATCACACACCTACTCATCAAAACTCCTATTTCTTAAATCATTAACATAACTACATTTGCTGAATGCCATTTGAGCATTAGATAGTCTTCAAGCCCTTAGATGAAGCTCTTACACGAGTAAAGGTAGCAATACTTAATCGTTTCACCTGTTTAACTTGATTCAATATATGACAGGCCAGGTTAGACTGCCTTTTTTTTTTTGGTTGAAAACGACATTTATATAGTTCTCACATGAGTACAGCCTGCCAAATCAAAAAAAAGAAGGTGATATAGAGGGTGAGGTATATCTCCGACCCTGGTCCAAATCACTCCATCCGAATGCTAAGCTACAAAAGAAGTGACTCAGTCTACTGCATTGTTCGTCTCCTGATAAACATGTGCTACCTGAAAAAAACTTGTCTCCCTGGCCAGGCCACGGATCTCGCGAAACAACGGGTGCCCGTCTCCTAATTATTAAAACAAATAGATTCAATCTGAATTTTTGACCTATTTAATAATTTTTATCTATGATCCATGCCTTATTCGATTGCTACCCCCATGTACAAGTTATATCTAAAGCAGGGAGGCACTCTTGATAAAACTTTTAAAAAAGAAAATAAATAATTATGTGCATTATTATATTTAGTTTATGATTGAGTACTAAACATTGTGAAAATATAACAAGGCTCAAATATCAAAGTGGGACTGCTTGTATGGGTATGTCAGTTCATGGGCCTCTCTACTGCACCCAATTTCAAGTCCCAAGCACTCTTCCAGCAATGTAGCCTGTGGAGGTTGCACTCAATAATTAATCTTGGTGGTCCTCCTTTTCTGTCATGATGCAGGAGGCCCAACAGCTGATATGTTCCTTTCAGCTTGGATCTTTATGTTTGTTGGTGAAAGCTTTCTGCAGGTAGACAGGGGGGCATGACCCTCCCATGTGCACATGACTTAGGCTCAAATGACATTCTCTGTTCATGTGACATGGCATCCATGCATGTGACCCAATTCCATATGCTTTTATTTCTGAGTACCATGACTGCCCAGGGGGGTGGTACCTTGTTATTGGGAGTCATGGACTATGGTTCAAAATATTCTAATTTCAGCACAGTTTCTGCCAGGTACTTGTAAAGTATAAACACTTCATTAATAATGTTAAGATTTAGATCTTGGGGTTTGCTTTTTATACTCACATCATCAACCTCTAAAATGGCTAAGCATGTGGAGAGGTACAAAGACTTCATTAATTTATTTTTTTAATTAAGAGAAGCACATTGAAATGCTACATTAGTATTATTATTTTAGGTTAATACAATAAGTTGGAGCATAACGAGGAGCTCTAGGTATTGCATCTCTTATGGCAAGACGACCTGCACCCAGAGAACATGCCATAAAAGTCTATTATTTATTGAGTAGATTTGATATTTATATAGGATCAAAAAAATTGGATAGTACCTTCTAAATAATCCTTTTTGGTGAAATTTTAAGTTATTACAAAATAGTATCAAAGCTGACTTGATTTATAGTCTATATAGACTATGAGACACTACAACACAGATTCATTTTGATTTATTATGATTGCTCATAATATTTATGATTGAATTTCATAGGATTTGAATGCTTGGTCTAATAAAGATACTAGAGCTTAAACAGAAGAAATATGTAAGGATTCGTACAAGCATGTGTTTAATTCCACATTGATTATATACCGGATAGATCTTCAATACTTATTTAGAATTAAGAAATTTAAATAATATTTTTAAGCTAGTGTTTTTGAATAGTTGTAACAAAAACAAATCATAAAGGGCTCGTTTGGTTCGCGGAAATCATTTTTCCTCCTAAAAATATAATTTCTCGAAAACAAATTCCTAGGAAGAGGATGCCTAGGAAAGTACTTTTGACATGTTTGGTTAACCATGAGAAAGTGACAAATTTCCAAAGTACTTATGTTTGGTTGATCATCCACTTTTCTGAAAAAGTTATGTATAATTTCTATTATGCTCTTAATAAAAATTAAGTCTTTAATATCTCTTTAATGCTTCTTTAATGTTGAAGGGCTTTTCGGAAAAAAATAAAAATAAAGTGATTTTCGCCTCCATGTTTCTCATGGAAAAGACTTTCCCATGAAATGTAGGAATCATATTCTCATGGGAATACAACTTTTTTATCTCTCTTCTTTGAAAACTCCGACCAAATAAGAGGCATTTTATTACTTTTTCGTTGACCACACTTTTCTCCTTCTTTTTCCGCGAACCAAACAAGCCCGTAGCATCACATTTATCATCAACACGGGAACATAAAAGCATAGAAAGTGGAACAGGCTGCATGACAATATTTTATTGCCGTACTACAATATTTTAAAACTGCACTAGACCGGTTATTTCTAATGGGATTGCTGGATCGACCATCCAGAGTACTTGATTAGAAATAAAATGATGGATAGATAAATATGATTACTAATATGCAAATAAAATATTTTATATAACATACATTTGAAATAAATTATAGCCAGTGAAAGATATAATAATGAAAAAGCTAAGGTTTAAGCTTTGGTGCATAAAAGTATAAGAAAAAGTTTTTCAATGACTTAACTCCTTTTTTTTCCATCAAATATAACAGAGATACTATCATTAGAATAAACTTAAACCTCTTAACCACGAAAAAGGATGCCGACTAGCAAAGCTAATATTCGCTGGCAGCTTTATAAGTATTCGAAATGAGAACTAAATCTTGTCAAGATAATTATTCAATCTGATGAGGCAAATGTTTGAGTGTGTCACTATCTAATTTTGGACAGTTTTCAAAGTATATTTTTCACTCTTTATGTGATAATCTCTCATTTGTAATAAAATCTTAAGGATTTGCATTATAACAAAAATGACTTTTGGTAGTATGTTGTTTGCCGCATTTGTTATTATATGTCTTTTTTTTTAGTAAATATTTTTTTATTAGTGGTACTTTATTGTAGATGCCACTATAAATTTATATTATATAGTATATAATTTGAAGTGCTGAAAAAATGAACTGTTATTATGGTTTTTAACTAATATGCCAATAAATAATATCATAATTATGGGATTTTAAAAAAATACTGCTAAATTTTAAATTATTAATTTTTATACATAGCTTAGATTTGGTTACACTGAGGCATATTTCTTATGGTTGGAACCCTTTATAGTAAAAATATTTACAGTAAGTTAGCATATCTTCTTAATATTTCTATACATAAATCAGTAGTTCGATTGAGCTTGTATTAAAATATTAAAAATCTAAAATTATTTAAGATAAAATATAATACAAGAATATTAATATCTTTTGAATGAAAAAGTATTATTATATTTTGTTATAGTATAAATAAAAGTAATCATGAATTAACTATTTTTAAAGAGTTTGAAAAAAAAATATTTATGAATATAGTGACATGCGAAAGCTAATTCTTAAATATTTTTGATAACAAAACTTTGAAAATATCATAAAGAATAAGTTCATTGTTGATTTTTATGGAAAAAAGGATTTTAAACAAATAATAGTTAAAATATGGAATATTAAAATGCACATCTATTTTTTTAATGACATGAATATATATTAATTAATTAAATAAACTATCCTTGTATAATAACAATATAAAATGTAGCTTGGTGTGTAAGAGCTTGCTATTCAAACGAGAGATTACTAGTTTAGGTCCTCCTTTGTTAGAATTATAGTTTATATAATTTATTTTTGATATTTTTTTATTGGGATTGAAACTTTCGGAGCACTTAGATATGCCACTAAAACAAAAATTTTATTATATTTTTTTAAAAAAATACCAATAACTAATTACAGGCACTATATATCTTAAAATGGTATATAAAAAATACAATAAAAATGTTGGTAAAAGTATTTGCAGTATTTTTTTTGCTGATAATGACACTTAAAAATACCCTTAATAACCATTTTTGTTGTAGTGTTATTTCTAATCTATTTAAAATTGCTTGTTTAACACGGTACAACTTCACACAATGACTGAAAAAAACTTAGTGAGTTATTGTTGTAGATAATTTTGCTAATGGATCTTTGCATGGATATAAATATCCAAGTACCAAGTATCTCTCATTGTCAAGGCCATAAGTAATAACTACAATAGATTAACTACAATAATGTTATAGCAAAGGTTATAGCGAGCATAAGATATGATAGATCTACGATATTAAGAATTAGATGACAACTTAAAAATAAGATTTTATATTTTTATAGCTATCGAAATTACATAAAGTGGAATCACATTATTATTTTTCAAGATTCAAGAATATATATACCTAGTTATAAAATAGTTTAGAAAATCAAATCATAATAATTATAATATCATTATTTCGTTGCCTGATACTACTTCATTCAATGTTACATTATCATGACAAATAGGTTTATATGCTAGCTGGTCCAAAATACTTTCATAATAACCCATGATAATTTTAAAATATCACTATTATCTTCATCATTGCTGTGCAAGCTTTTTGCCTAAACTGTTGGATCAACATGAGTATGTGTTTGTGGATCCAATCTTCTTTGATTAACAAATTCATCTCTCTTTAGTTCAATTCTCTCTCTCTCTCTCTCTCTCTCTTTCTCTCTCTTCACAGGGGATAGAAAAATATACACTAGCCAAATTCTACAGTAATGTTAAATCAGCCATCAAAGACTAAAACCATAGCCATCCATAGCGTCTAACATTTATATATCTAGCGGTGAAGAGAGATAATGTCCTACATAGCTTACCAGGTATGGATGGTCAAGAACGCCCGAGTTTTTGGCGAGATTAATCTGTCCCCACGGTCTGTGATGGAGCAGGCACGGACACAAGCAGCAGAGTTCCTTCATGCAGATTCGGACTATGGACCTTTGACAGTTCGGGACATCTGGGGCCTCCATCCTGCTTCGGCAGCTTCTCATGTACGTAGTATTTTTCACCTGGAAGCCTCCACCCCCGAGTTTCCTCAAGGTCAATTTTGATGACTCAGTTCATGATGGAGGCAGGGGGGAGGGGCCGGATTTATCATCAGGGATCCAGACTCCAGCACGGTGGCAGCATGGGGTTGTCAGATCTTCAACATCTCGGACTCAGGGGTAGAGCTGCAAGCGGCTTGGATGGGATTGCAGTATGCGCGACGTGTACTTCGGACGAGTTCCATCTTCTTGGAGAACGACTCGGCCACGGTGATCAGCTGGGTCCGAAAGGGCCCTCATAGTGATGGAGAAGTTCATCCTTTGCTCCGTGACATATGGTTGATGGTGAGAGAGGGGGTTATTTTTCGAGCTATGCATGTATATCGTGAGACTAACAGGGCAGCAGACTGGGTGGCGGCGTATGTTGCGAGCCACTTAAGAGGCACCTTATGAGTTGGTGAGGATGATTTGTCCGGTGCATTCCGGCACAGATTTTACTGGATGTATTCGTACCCGTATAGTATGAAACATCTACTTTAACACAAAAAATAAAAAAAAGAAAAAAAGAAAAGGAGAGAGAGAGAGAGATAATGTCCTTATTAAAACATGCATCTAACAAAAAGAAATCATGAGATTACACCGAACCTTAAAGCATTCAGGTCCCGACCAAATATCTCCTGGAAGATTTAATAGTTTTCCATGGTAAACAAGTCGATTTATGTGCTAAATTAGTACTAATTTCATCTTGTTACATTTTTATCCCCCAAAAAAGTTTGGTTACGACTCTAGCATCAAACATTAACCTTCTGCATGGGCGAGTTCCAGTAACTCGCAGAGCAGGTTAGGAAGAACCAAAACACCTCATGTCCTGTCCGTTGAATGCACAGACAAGCCTTCATTACACCTGCGGTACAGCATAAGAGAAGAACTCACCAGAACTGCCTACAAGAATAAACGGACAGGATGTATTTTAGTTCAAAACCAACGGCAGATATCCGCAAACGACACGCAGCAAAATGGACAACTTTACGATCTAAACACACGCATAACGTTTCTACGCGACTAGAGAATGGACCGTTACGTTTCTTAATCAAACGCATCCAATCCGTCCATATAAGGCGCCCAAACTCGTCCTAAGCTGTTCCCTCGGTGACGCCTAACATAGACGGATAGGAAGGGCTCGAATGTAGAATCGAGCGTCAGGGTTGTATCTCTCATTGAGCTTTCTATGCGTATGTACGATAATGCCGAAGCCCTATGACGCTCCCTCGCACGTGCCGCCTTATTTAATGCCACGTCAGTTCATTCCTTCTCCGTTTTCACAAACGCAGGGAGAGGGAGAGAGGGGGAGAGAGAGAGGCCGAAGCTCAGCATCGCTGGCGTTGCAAAAGACGTGAGCTTGGGGCTGCTGCGCGAGATCGATAGGGATGGGGGAGGTGAAATCCGGGTCCTTTTCTTCTGGGATTTCATTTTTAGAAGGTTTTATTGATGATTTTGTTGAATAGTTTTGATCTTGATGATGGCAGGAGGAGAAGAAGCCGGCGGAGGGGAAGAAGGAGGAGAAGCCGAAGGAGAAGGAGGAGAAGATGGGAGACGCGAAGGCGGAGGAGGGGAAGAAGGGCGGCGGCGGCGGAGGAGGAGGGGAGGGGGAGAAGGAGGGAGGCGGGGAGGAGGAGAAGAAGGGGGAGGCGGCGCCACCGCCTCCGCCGCCGGAGGAAATCGTGATGCGTGTCTACATGCACTGCGAGGGCTGCTCCCGGAAAGTGAAACGCTGCTTGCAAGGGTTCGAAGGTATAAAAACCTCTATTTTATATGTAAAATTCGCCTTTTGGGGTTTTGATTTGAGGGAAATCGAGATAAAAATGGATTTTTTTTTTTTTTTTGTTGGGTGTTTGGAAGGGGTGGAGGAGGTGAAGACGGACTGCCGGAACTACAAGGTGGTGGTGAAGGGGAAGAAGGCAGCGGAGGATCCGCTGAAGGTGGTGGAAAGAGTCCAGAAGAAGACGGGGCGGAAGGTGGAGCTTCTCACTCCCCTGCCGCCACCCAAGCCGGAGAAGGAGGAGGAGAAGAAGGAAGAGGAGAAGCCCAAACCCGAGGAAAAGAAGGAGGAGGTCATTTCAGTTGCTTCCTTCTCTTCTTGTTAATCTCTTGACTTAAAAGCTTGTTTTCTTCTTAATAGTTTCTCTAAGCTTTATTTGCTTCCCCTCTCCAGCCACCAGTGATAGCGGTGGTGCTCAAGGTCCACATGCATTGCGAGGCCTGCTCCCAAGAGATTAAGAAAAGTATCCTAAAGATGAAAGGTTATCCTCTCCTTTTCCCCTTTTCCCCTTTTTAGAAATGCTCCCTTCTTCTTTCTCAAGCACCGATGCAGAAAAAAAAGTACCCTTTTTTTGAGCAGAATGTAAGCTGCGTTTTTAATGTGGTACTCCGTGGATTATCCCTGTTCTTTCCAATCCATCCACCACTTATTCTATGATTGAAGTTTTTAAGAAAAGTTTCCACTTTTTTAATGGATTTGGACTTCAGAATCCAGATAGATTTCTGTGATCCTCTCGGCTCCAACTGCTTCAGGCTCCACCTACCCTGTTTATGTGCTTAATTATTCTTATTAAAATAGATTTCTTTGTTCCTTTCTGTTCCAACCGATTCAACTGTCATCTACCTTTAAGATTTCGATCAATCGCTTCATTTTTTGTCTATAGATTTGCGGCGTTGATCTAAAGATTGGATTTTTATGGGGAAATGGAGCAGGGGTCCAGGCGGCGGAGCCGGATCTGAAGGTCTCGCAGGTGACGGTGACCGGAGTGCTCGACCCAGTCAAGCTGGTGGAGTACGTCTACAAGCGGACGGGGAAGCACGCGGTGGTGGTGAAGCAGGAGCCGGTGGAGAAGAAGCTGGACGAGGAGAAGAAGGCCGCCGACGGTAAGGACGGCAGCAAGGACGAGAAGAAGGCCGACGCCGGGGGCGAGAAGGCCGAGGGGGAGAAGAAGGACGAGAGGGAGGGAGGCGGAGAGGAGAAGGAGAAGGAGGGAGGCGGCGGAGCGGCGGAACACGCGGCCGCCGGTGGCGCCGCCAAGGTGGTGGATTTGATGAAGAACGAGTTCTGTTACTACTATCCGAGATACGGCGTGGGATACGCGTATCCCCCTCAGATCTTTAGCGACGAGAACCCTAACGCCTGTACTGTGATGTAAAAATCGAGAAAGTGGGGGACTGGGGTGAGAGAAAAAAAATTATTTCTTTGCGGTATCCACCTTGGCCAAACATATAATTAGAAATAAGTATCTCTTTTCGGTGGAGGGTTTTAACCTTTTTTTTTCTCTCTTTTTGCCATTTCTCCCTCCTTGTGCATGTATTCTGCTTTTTTACTTTTTTTTGGTTGAACCTTTTCATCTTCCTCCTCGTGTTTTATGTGTAAAATATGTTTGGGGAATTGTAGAATTTTGGATGTATCCTTTCTTCTCAGCGGTATGTAATATATGTTTTAATTTTTCCTGATTGCCCTTTCGTTATCTAAATATTTAATTTAAGTCTATTAGGGACTGTTTTTAAGTTTAGATGGGATGTATGCATGGAAGCATCAAAGGTTTAGCGGGGACTAGCTTTTATTATGTTTGTTCTGTCTCCATCTCTAGAGCTTTTTATGGATTCAATCAGATATATATTGATTTTTTTTTTTTTTGCATGCTTTTTAGAACGAGGCACTTTAGTACGTCCTTACCAAGCTTAGGGCGCTTACTTCAATAGTACGTCTCGACCTCCGAGCTCGAGGCACTCTACCGAGCACACCTCGAAATTTGGGAAGTCGAGCTAATCTCAGCATTCGTCTAGCTGATCTTGCCAAACGCATGATGCGATTCCTCAATGGGCTCGGCATCATCAACAACCACACCCATATGTGTGCCTACGCTTTCCTACATGTTCGTACATTACAACGCCATCGCGCTACGCTTCGATAGCTAGCCATTGACAGTCGAAAGACGATATCATGACTACTTCGGCCATATCTTATTGTGATTGTCAACACTTTACCGTTATCGAGAACGGACAGTACCACACGCCACCAACCAGTCTTAGCTACGCGTTATTCAGCTCAGAGCCACGCCCCTTCATGATGAAGGCGGACAATGCCTCTGTCATCTGGACCTCTCCACTGGGACTATAAATAGCCCGATCAGATAACTTCTAAGGGATTTTTTTGGCTGGTTCAAATTTACCCTACTCTAATTTGATCATCGGAGGGTCCTCATCGGAAACACCGGTGAGACTTTGTGCAGGTTCGCTATCACTGTCGTGCAGGAGGTGACCTCCATTTTTTTCATTCAACCACCGGTGGCTTCTTCAACTCCTCCGGTATGGTCATTCCTTGGGCAAATTTGAACCACAGCACAAGGCAATTCTTCTTCTCCATCTAAGCTTGGTTAAGTTTCGGATGGAGTCTGTAATATTTTCTTTTTATATAGGCAATAGGCTTTATGAATTGCTAGGTAATTAATTTTAACTGTTAGGTTTTTAACTTCTACTACATGCATTGGTAGCATGTGTTGGACGCTCGTTGTATCGAAATGCCTTTGGATCTCCTTTGCTGCAACCTTCACCAATAGTATTGGTTTGTGCCCTCTGGCAGGTTGGTTGTGATCCATCATTACTAGCTACTATTCCTAGTAGCAGTATACCTGCAAGAAGCTTCTTTAATGCATTATGATCCTCATGATAACAGTTTAGGCTGTCATCACTTCATACGAGTCATCAGAATTAGTAAGTAAGGGCGTGAAAGTTTTGCTAGGCAGAAAAGTACGGGTGAGCTCTGATATTATATTAAGATTCTATAAAAATTCAGAGATTTAGATGAATGAATCTACAAATATATGGATACTAAAAAAATTTTAATCTATCTTTTATAAGGTTATTATTCCTCGACAAGTGACGTTGATCTTGAAATATGCTCATCTTTTCCTTGCCTTCAATGCACCCTGGTGCTGTAAACATGGTTATCTTGGATTTATGGATGTTGGGTTGTATTTGACAAGAGCATTAAATTCCTTTTGGATAGGAAAGGTGGCGGTCATTCTATCACTGACCAATATATATATATATATATATATATATATATATATATATATATATTGAAGCATTTCTTTTGTGACCGTGAGGATATCTTTGGATGGCGATCTGTTTTCGAGCATTTCCTTTCAAACATACTTCTCGATACGACGAAACCGTACGTGGGGAGATTTTTTTTTTTTTTTTTTTTTTTTTGAGAAAACGGCAATTCATATAGCTCTAAATAACGTAGAGGGAATATCTCCTGACGAAGTCCAGATGACCTCTCCGGAGTGCCGAGCGGCAAAGGAGGCGACCCAGTCTGCTGCACTGTTCGCCTCCCGAAAAACATGTGAAGCCTGGAAGACTCTCGCCTCCCGAGCCAATCTCCGAATCTCACGGATGAGAGGATGATCATCTCCATATCTGTCCACTCCCCGAATCCACTCTATCACTACAGAGGAATCTCCCTCAAGGCAAATGTGCTCAGCACGTAGTACCCGCCTCGCATAGGATATCCCCTCACAGGCAGCCCGTAGCTCCGCACCAACTACGGTAAATCCCGGCGCGCGGCGTCCACCAGCTGCTATCAAGCTGCCGAGATGGTCTCTGATAACAAAGCCAACTCCTCCTGACACCCCATCAGCCGACCTACTACCATCAAAATTCACTTTGAGATGACCAAGGGGTGGGGATACCCAAGAGACTAGGGCGAACCTGGGCGCTGTGACAGCAGAAAGAGTACCCCAGGTGTCCCTGGCCATCTCAGAAGGAAAAATAACAGCAGCGGAAGAAACCTCCCTAGCAAGACGCATGGCTCTGTCCACCACCATCTGCGGGGGAAACCGCCTGCCCTCAAAAATGCCGGCATTCCTATCCAGCCAGATAGAATGAGCCAAATATGCCCCCTGGATCCCGGCCTCAACTGTGCTAGGCCGCCGTAAAGCCGCTCTCAACCAATGAATCAAGTCCTGTGTCGACTCGACTGAATGGGGTAACAGTGTGGGCGATCGACTCCAAATGCCCCTAGCTCTGGGGCACTGCAAAAGAACATGATCCATCGTCTCCTCAGTCTCCGTACACTCATGACAGCACTGAGTGATCCGCACCCCTCGCCGCGCCAGTAAGCTCCTGGTCGGTAGGCAGCCCCACGCTACCTTCCAGATGAAGAGCGCCACACGCGGGTGAATCCGCATCCTCCAGATCCAACCTCCCTCTATCTGTCGTACTGGCTCTCGGCTCAAAAAAGTATGGATATCCCTGGCTCGCACCTGCGATCGCCCTGTCGGCATCCAGACTAATCTGTCCGCCCCTCCCTGGGCAAAAATAGGTAGGGCCAGGATCCTCTCCGCCAACTGCTCCCCGAAAGCCTCCCTGATCAGCTCCATCCTCCAGTGGTCCCCCTCCGGCTCCATCAAGTCACTGACCCTGAGACCGGCTAACCTCGATGTGTCCACTGTAATCGGAAGTCTACTCATAGGCTGCTCCGTCACCCACCGGTCCTCCAACACATCAATAGATCGACCATCACCAATGGCCCATCTAATCGCCGGGAACACCAACCCTGCTCTAGCACAAATCTCCCTCCATATCGGTGAGTGGCGTCGCCCCGACCGGGCACCCGGCACTGGATCGCCATACTTGGCCCTCATAAGTGAAGACCACATGCCATCAGGCTCCAACACCACTCTAGCAGCGTGTCGTGCAGCTAGAACCTCACGCCTCGCCATCAAGGACTGCACACCCAAGCCACCATATCTCGTCGGCTGACATACAACCTCCCAAGCCATAAGATGGATACCCCTTCTGCCTCCAGTCCTTCCCCAAATAAAATCCCTGAAGATCTGCTCAATATTCCTAACTGTAGCTACCGGTATAAGAGAGTTAGATAATAAATAAATCGGGATCGAGGAAAGAACTGACTGTACCAATATAATCCTGCCCATCATGGAGAGAGAGTGTATCTGCCACCCCTCCAGCCTATGCCGGATGCTGATCTCAAGAGGGGTACAATCACTGCTACGCAGACGCTGCCCAGAGATAGGGACTCCCAAATACCTTAACGTGCCCTCCTGCTCTCCCACCCCCAGAATCTCCAGTATAGCTGTCTTCACATCAGGTTTGGTCTTCGGGCTAAAACAAATTGCTGATTTAGATAAATTAACCCGTTGACCTGACATAGAGCAATAATCCCGCAAGATCGTCCAAATAATCCCTGCAGCCTGTCTAGTCGCACGGACTAGCAGAAGACAATCATCGGCAAATAGTAGATGGGATATCGGGGAGGCATCCGGCACAGGCCTATAAACCTCCAGCTCCTGGGTGGTCACTGCATGCCGCAAGGTCCTGGAAAGCGCATCTGCACATATAATAAACAGTAATGGGGAGAGAGGACAACCCTGACGCAGCCCACCAGAGGACACAAAGTACCGTGATGGCGTTCCATTTACCAAAATGGCAAAGGAAGGGCCTCTAATGCACCCCATGATCCATCTGATCCATGCCTCGGGAAATCCAAACCCCTGCAATGACTACTGTACAAAATCCCACCTCATCCTATCATATGCCCTTTCCATGTCAAGCTTGACCCCCATCAGACTCCTCCTACTCGATGCCCTGCCAAGATCATACATGAACTCCTGGGCAATAAGAACATTATCTGTGATACTCCGTCCTCCCACAAAAGCCCCCTGCTCTGGATTGATCAATCTCGGAAGTATGATCCTCAATCTGACAGCTAGTAACTTCGCCGTCGCTTTGTACAAGGTAGTACATAGACTGATCGGGCGAAAGTGACTAGGCTCCGAAGCATCCAGACGCTTCGGTATCAGAGTGACAAGGGTCCTCTGCCAATCTGTAGACATCACTGCTGTGCTGAAAAACTGCTGTATGGCCGCCGTCACCCCCTGACCAACAATCATCCAGTACCTCCGGAAGAATAACGGTGGAAAGCCGTCCGGACCCGGCGCCTTGTCCCCCTCAAGGGACCACATCACCTCCCTGATCTCACTATCCAATACCGGCCTAGTCAGTGCGACCATATCCTCCTCTGCCACCCGTGCCACTGGCGATACGATACTCCCTGAGCTCCCAGTACCCATCTGCTCAGACCATCTGGCCCTGAAGAAACCCTCCAGCACCCTCCGGATCAAATCTGGATCCTCCACTAACTGTCCATCCTCGTCCCTGATCACCCTGATCCTGTTCCGATGCCTCCTGATAACTGTCGCCTGGTGGAAAAACCTAGTATTCCGATCCCCCTCCTGGATCCACTGCACCCTCGATTTCTGTCTCCACAAGATCTCCTGCTGTCTCAGGAGAGAATCATGTAAGGATAGTAGAGATCTAAGCTCCCCCATCTCCTCCTCTGCCAAACTCCCTCCCAAGGCCTCCTGAGCCTGTAGTCTAGCAATGGCCCCCTCAGACTCCTCAATCCTCCTGAAGATATTCCCTACCTCCTCACGGTTCCACCTCCTCAACCTTCTTTTGGTCAGCTCCAACCGGCGAGACACACGATACATAGCATCCCCTCTCACCGGTACATCCCATGCCTCCCTCACAATCTCCCAGGACCGAGGATAACATGTCCAGAACTTCTCAAATCTAAAAGGGGAATGAAAAGGGACAGCTGTATCGGTACTAACCAGTAAGGGGCAGTGGTCGGACGCAATCCTCGGCAAGTGACGGACATGGTAGTCAGAAAAACACTGGGCCCACCACGCTGTGGCGTAGACTCTGTCCAATCTCTCCCAAACCCGTGCCTGCCCCTGCTGATTATTACACCATGTGAATGTTGGTCCCGAGAAACCCAAGTCAATCAGTCCATTTGACGCTATAAAATCTTGGAACTCTCTGATTTCCCTCTTATAAGTGAAGGCCCTCCCCCCCCTCTTCTCCTGGGGATCCGTGATACAGTTGAAATCACCTGCCACCAACATGGGATAACCCTGCATAATAAGCTGCGACGCCTCCGCCCACAACCGCCTCCGCACTCTATAATCTGTACTGGCATACACAGCTGCTAGGACCCACGGGCTCCGATTATCCTCTGATATCACTAAGATGACCTCCTGTTTACAAACATTGAAAACATCAATCTGGTGGTCACCCTGTGCCCAAGTCACTATAATACCTCCCGACAGTCCTTGAGATTCCACTGCATAAAAATCCCATGACCTCGGTATCGCCGCACGGGCCTTCTGAAGGCTTTGCCCGGAGAGCCGGGTCTCGAATAAAACACAAATTTCAGGTTTGTGCTGTTGCACCAACCTGCGGAAAGCCGGGGCAAAAGAGGGCTTACCTGCACCCCGACAATTTCAAAGGAGGGCTCTCATGGTGCACCTGATGCGTCGACACAGCCCCCCTCCCCCGGGCCGTTGCCGCTACAAGGATCCAACTCCATTTCCTTCCTACACAGCACTGCTCCTCGCTGCTCCAATTCACTGTGCATCACACCCTTAGCAGTGGCCAGCAGCTTCTGAACTGCCTGTTGGTGTGACCCCCTCAGCCCCTGTGCCATTTGGCTCTCAGATACCACCGACCTCATCTTGAGTTCTTCCCCATTCCCAGCACCGCAGTGCGCCTTCTCCTCCAATCCAGGGCCGCAGACCCCGCTTCCCACCAGGGCGTCACCGGAGAGGGAAAGGGAGCTCCCAGCACCCTTCTTCTCGCCTGGTTGGTGTACCAAGCGGCACGCATCATTCTCCACACTTTCCACTGAAACCCCCATGGCCAAGGGTCGTACCACTCCGGAACGGGTGACCTCCTCGTGTTCAATGGCTTCCCCGACTCCTGCCTGAGACGACGGTCCAGCTGCCACTAATAGCGATATAAGTCGGGGTCTGGTTGCTGAGGGAAGAGATTTGAACAAGTGACGCGGCAAAAATGCTTCTATGACCGCTTTTCAAAAACGTTTACATCGTGGTCCCTTCTTTGCCCAAAACTATGGGCGGGATCCACTCGGTGACATTTGAAGTGTAACCCTACAAACTAAGGATGAGCATGGGTGAAATAATATTCATCTAAATCTATTTTTCTATTTAAATTTATTTAAATATAAATAAAAATTTGAGCATTAGATTAATATCTGTATCTATATTTATATTTATAAAAAAATAAATATAAATATAGATAAACAACCATTCGATATGTATCTAAATATTTGATCTATTTGTAAATCTATTTAATTTTATATATAACTCGTTAACTTCTAAAACAAATGTATTACCATATTAACATGCTATTTATTTGATTTATCATCTACTTAGTAATATTTTTAATTCTATGGTCATCAAGTTTAATTATCCAACTGATATCTATATTTATATTTATACTTTCAGTATCCAATTTGTATTTGTATCCGTTTAAAACAAATATAGATATGAATTTTTGCATCCAACTAATATTTTTATCTGTATTTGTATTCGTTAGACAAAATAAATATAAATATGTATATACTGGTATCCGATTCGATTTCAACCTTATTATATATTGAAACATAGTAGGAACTTTTAAATAAAGAAAAAAAAAAAACTAACATCAAGAATTTTTCATTAGATCAGCGCATGCATTCAGATCATTTGCGGTAGGAGCTGCGCTGATCCGCTCTCTGAGAAAATTTATTCTTGATTTCCTTTCGAAAATGGTTAGAATTAAGATGGGAGATACCGTATACCACCATGAACCCTTTGGGGAGAGTCCTACCTAGTAACTCTCGATGGTGCAAAGCTTCCAAATGGCGGAGGCCGGCTGCTATGTTACAAAGAGAAATTTCAAAGAGTTCGTAATAGGTACGGCTATTACCAACGCACCATATTCCATTAGAACTGCAATTAAGCATGGTAATAGCTAGCCTTTGACCGGTCTAAGAACCAATTCAGGTTTGATTTGCTCCACAAAGTGCATAATTTAATCGGGAGATCACCATCCTGCGTTTCAAATCTTCTTTGAAATAGTAGCTAGCAAGTGAGAGCTTACTAGTCTTTAGACTAAATAGTTAGGAGGCAGCAGAAAGTTTGGGTAACTTAATTTGGGAGGTAGATATGCCTTTTCTTTTGTTTTTGAATGATTGAATATCAATGGTTGTTGATGGAAATGGTCATTATTGGAATCAAATTTTTTGAAAAACTGGTAATTATTATGCCAAGTGTTGCCGGGTTTTGCCCGAGCAACAACACAGTCTACACACTGATCCGAGCAGGAAAAGCGATCTGCATCCTTCGCGAGGTATTGTCCACTTTGGGGATCGTAGACCGCACCTCGCGCTAAGCTCGCGGTGGGAGCCACTCCTCACGATTTTGCTCTTTAAAAAGCACTTCGAGAGGAAAGGAAGTTGACCCTCCATTTAAGGCACCGACCTTTCCACTACTCGGTCGATGTGGGACTAAATTCGGGCCCTCCCACAACACAGCCCCCTAGCGGAAAGGTCTTGGGCCGAGTTTTTCCCGACGCAGCCCTCCAGTCTTCGGGAGGGGGTGGGGAAGGGTACCCTTACCTGGCGCGCTATCTGTTGTCGGATTTTTTCCGAGCAATAGCACAGTCCACACACCGATCCGAGCAGGGAAAGCGAGTTGCGTCCCTCGCGAGGTATTGTCCGCTTTGGGGATCGTAGACCGTACCTGGCGCTAAGCTCACGGTAGGAGCCATCCCTCATGGTTTTGCCCTTTAAAAGATGCCTCGAGAGGAAAGAAACTTGGCCCTCTATTTAAAACACAGACCTTTCTGCTACTCGGTCGATATGGGATTAAATTCGAGCCCTCCCACAACATCAAGCTTTTATAATTCATGGTAGATGAATGTCATTGGGTGGTGCTGGTGCTGTAATGCTTCAAGGACACATTTGTGGAATGGTTACAAAATATTCCAAGTGGTACATTTCATTGTCAAAATCTTCCTAAACTGAGCTCTACATTAAAAATTATTATGGGATGAGGTGTCCTCTGTCATTTTGAATCTAAGTCCTATTTTGTAGTTATGGGGCTCGAAGGCATGAAACAGTTGTTAAAATAAATGTTACATCTTAGAGTCAGCATGAATGATACCATCGTACAAGAATGGTCATCGCATTTATTTGTATGGACTGAGAAAAAGTAATTCTCATTGACCCCTGTGCACATTTAAGAAGTTCACAGTGTACCTTTCACAGAAAGGAACTAAGCAATCACCCTTTCATTTGTTAAGGTTCTAAATTTATTAAGGTTCTCATTAATTTTATCAAAAATATATAAAAAAAATGAAAGCATATATTTTAAACACTCATTTAATCCATTAAAAAAATTTCTTACTAAAATATTTTTTTAATCTAAATATATAATATCTAGTGTTGTGGTTCAAATTTGGCCCGAGGGTGACCACGCCGGAAGAGTCGAGGGAGCCGCCGGTGGTTGGAAGGAGAAGATGGGAGCCACCTCCTATGCGATGGCCGTGGACCTGCACAAAGCCTCACCAGTGTTTCTGGTGAGGGCCCTCCGACGATCAAGTTAGAGTGGGATAAATTTGGTCCAGCCAAAAAGTCCTTTAGAAGTTACTTGACCGGGCTATTTATAGTCCTGATGGAGAAGCCGAGGTGGTGGAAGCACTGTTAGCCCTCATCATGAGAGGAAGTGGCTCTGAGCCGAATGACGCGCAGCTTAAGCTGGTTAGTGGCATGTAGTGCTGTCCGTTCTTGAGAATGGTAGGGTGTTGACAGTCACAGCAGGGTATGGCTGGAGTAGTCTTGATGCCGTCATTTGACTGTCGAAGGCCAGCTATCGAAGCGTGGCATGGTGGTATTATAATGTACGGCTACGTAGAAGAGCGTAGGCGAGCATATAGGTGCGGTGGTTGGCGAGGCTGAGCCTGTTGAGAGGTTGCATAATGCATTTGACGAGGTCGGTTTAACGGGTACTGGGGGTAGTTCGGTCCTCCGAGTTCCGAGGTGTGCTCGGTGGAGCGCCCCGAGCTCGATGGTCGGGACGTATTATTGAAATAGGCGCCCTGAGCTTGGTCCGGGTGGGTCGGCGAACATTGGAGGCATCCTGAACTCGGTCGAAGAAGTCGGTGAATATCTGAAGCCGAGCTGGTTTCGGGCCGGACTATGGGTTCGGTCAGACTGTGTTGGAGTTTATTGGGCCAGAACTAGGTGGCCTTTTAGTTGTGGGCTGGATGATCTATTTTGCCCCCCCTTCATCTAGAAAAATAGTTTTGCATGTTTGATTGACCATAAAAAAAATATTATATTTTAAAATACTTTTTTTAGTTAAATATTTATTTTTCTAAAAAATTATATAAAATATCTATAATATCTTTAACAAGTGAAAAATCTTAACTTATTTTTTCTAAAAACTCGTGGATATTTTTGATTAAAAAAATCTCAATTTTTAACTCATAAAATTTAGATTTTTTATCTCTCGTTTATTTTTTTATAAAATATATAAAATTTGTTTCTATAAAAACTATTTTAAAAAAATTAATAAAATATAAAATATATTTTTTTATCGACCATATTTTTTTCTCTTTCTAACGATCATATCAGAGTAAAATTATCAGACTCTTTAAACAATATTAAACGATCTTATATTGGGACCCAGAATTGCATCTCCACTGAATACAGTGGCTTAATAAATACAAAAACAGTATAATCCATCAATGACAATCACTGTAGTTACCCAATGATAATGATGTCCTGTAGCAATAAATGGCACTGGCCATCACAATTTTCCCACCTTAATGAAATGGAAGTGATTTTAATTTATCACTAGTTTGCTAAAAAAAATGGTGTGGATGTTCATTACAAATAGTCATGATGCTATGGATCTCTGCTAACTCCTTGAGCTAGTATAATCCCAAATATTCATTATAATGCATTGTGCTGCGGGATTTTCACCCCGGCAACAGCCCGCACATCGGCCGAGCAGGGAAAGCGAATGTGTCCCCACTGAGATATTATCCGCTCTGGGCCCCGTGGGTGCGAAGCTCGCACGGGTGCGCACCCACCCGCAGGCACGGAGCTCGTACGGGGGGCTTGGGCGTCCCTCACGGTTTTGTCCCCAAAAGGCGCCTCAGTGAGAAGAGGTTATTGAGCCCCCATTTAAGGCACAGACCTTTCCGCTGATTAGCCGATGTGGGACTAAAATTCGGAACCCCATCCTACAACACAGCTCCCCCAGCGGGAAAGTCTGTGCGTGGCCGGGGTCCTCCTTCTAGCGCCATCTGTTTCGGAATTTTCACCCCGGCAACAGCCCGCACACCGGCCGAGCAGGGAAAGCGAATGCGTCCCCACCGAGGTATTGTCCGCTCTAGGCCCCGCAGGCACGGAGCTCGCACGGGGTGCGCACCCACCCGCAGGCGCGGAGCTCGTACGGAGGGCTTGGGCGTCCCTCACGATTTTTTTCCCAAAAGGCGCCTCGGTGAGAAGAGGTTATTGAGCCCCCCATTTAAGGCACAGACCTTTCCGCTGATTAGCTGATGTGGGATAAAAGTTCGGAACCCCATCCCACAACACATTGATACCTATATATGTCATAAAAGTGCTATAGGCACCACCTTTTCGCCTGTTCAATGAAAAGGAAGTGATTTTAAGCATCATTTTGCTGAACATGAAAGTTCGGTGTAGATCATGAAAAGATGAATCTATTTATTACATGTGATTATAATACACCTCAAAACTGACCATAACTAATATGGCAAAATGACTAATTAAAGCTCGCCATGAAGCTCCTAATCAACCAATCAAAATTTGCTACATGGTCGATCCGGAGGCACGTAGATAGACCTTCGAATTTCAAAGTCTTTCCTTAGCTCAACACCCTAGCCACAATGAAGGGCGGTTTTCTTAACTACATAGGCGAGATGCATGGAGTGTGATGCATGATGCTTAAGCAAAATGTCTGCGTATAACTTTCTGGACGTGCAATGGCTTACCAAAGATGGCCAATCCAATCCGCATGTTCGAATCCTTTGGCTACAGGCATCGATCCTTGCCTACACAAACCAATGCCAAAGGATTCTTCAAGTAAATACTCTCGAGTCCTCATACGCTCTTGTACAAAAAAAAAAAAAAATTAGCCTTTGCTATTTTAAGTTGGATCAGACATCGAAGCGAAGATCCAAGCACGATTGCTTCTTTTTAACACCATCTAAAAAATGATCGACATTAAAGGCGGACACATCTGTCTTCACCTCACCATCTCAAAGGCACATTACGATTTTCAATTGGTATTTACCATCTGAACAATGAACCGTCGAGTCTTTCGATGACTCAACCTCAAATTAATATCTAGTTCACCGTAATTTTGGGATGAAATCATCCGAGGGCATGTTAGTGTTCCACGTAAAAAGAAGAATTAGAGGACGAAAAAGGGTTTGAATTCATCCTACGTTACTATCTAATAATTTCTTGATATCAAGGGCCCCATCCTGGGTACCAAATCTTTCTCTGCGCCATTCTATGACTGCACCCCCAATAACCAGCATTGTGCATTCCAAAAAGCAGGCCATGGGGTCTTCCTTTTCCTTTTTTCTTAGTTTTATTCTCATGCCCTTTTCCCCAGCCAACCTCCAACTCCTTGTCAGTTTATCATGATTGCTGAATGCTGTGTAGATTCCCTTTTCTGCCCCAATAATTTCAATAGGGGTGTTTTGATAATTTTGGGACGTGCTAGGCCACGACTTTA
The DNA here is from genome assembly GCF_009389715.1 of Phoenix dactylifera. NCBI lineage: Eukaryota > Viridiplantae > Streptophyta > Magnoliopsida > Arecales > Arecaceae > Phoenix > Phoenix dactylifera. The sequence continues at coordinate 7,834,667 of NC_052401.1, read as the reverse complement.
GGCATTAGGACAACCCCTCGAACACCTAAATCCGTACCTCTCCTTTTAGTTCCCACGTTACTCACACAGTCCCTCCATCTGCAAGAAAGCTTGTATTGGGAGCCCCAAACCGGGTTTCGAAACCAACCCCTGGCCCAAGCTTCGAATGGGTCATATTTTTTTTTAAAAAAATAAAAATAAATATGAATAAATAAGTACCCGTTTCATATTCGAATTTTCAATTCTATTTGTAATTCTATTTAATTTTATATAATACTAATAAATTTTTTTAAAAAATAAAAGATAATATTAGTATGCTATTAACTTGATTTATTATTTATTAGAGCAGAAAAAATGGTTGCATCCCAGCAAGAAGTATTGTCCATTTTGTAGAAGGACGCACTCTTTTTGGGTGCACTACCTTTGAAGACAATATTCCCCACACAGCTTTGCCCTTTAAAAAAAGCCTCCCTTAGGAGGAGGGGTGCCCCTCATTATAAGGCACAATGCTTTCCACTACTCAACCGATGTGAGACTAATGTCCGGAGCCCCTTCTTCTCCCCAACACTAGCCCCTTAGTAGGAAGGATTCATGCGGATCCCAAAGTTTTACGGGGTTATCAGGGGTCTACGCTCACCGCACCAATCTGTTAGAGCAGGAAAAGAAGTTGTGTCCCAACAAGAGGTATTATCCACTTGGGGGAAGGACGCACTCTTTTTGGATGCGTCGCCTTTGAAGGCCATATTCCCTCACGGCTTTGCCCTTTAAAAAGACGTCTCTCTAGAAAAGGGGGTGTGCCCCTCTTTATAAGACACAATCATTTCCACTACTCAACCTATGTGGGACTAATGTCCGAGGCCCCCTCTACTCCCCAACATTATCCATTTGGTAATTGTTGTGATTCAAATTTGGCCCGAGGGTGACCACGCCGGTGGAGTCGAGGGAGCCGCTGGTGGTTGGAAGGAGAAGATGGGAGCCGCCTCCTGTGCGACGGCCGTGGACCTGCACCAAGCCTCACCGGTATTTTCGGTGAGCGCCCTCCGACGATCAAGTTAGAGTGGGGTAAATTTGATTTAGCCAAAAAGTTCCTTAGAAGTTACCTGACCGAGCTATTTATAGTCTCGGTGGAGTAGCCCAGGTGGCAGAGGCACTGTCAGCCCTCATCATGAGGGGTCGTCGCTCTGAGCCAGATGGCGCGCAGCTTAGGCTGGCTGGTGGCGCGTAGTACTGCCCGTTCTTGAGAATGATAGGGTGTTGACAGTCACGGCAGGGTATGGCCGGAGTAGTCAAGGTGCTGTCTGATTGTTGAAGGCCGGATATGGAGACGTGACACGGTAGTGTTGTAAAGTACGGCCACTCAGATGGGCATAGGCGCGCACATGGGTGCGGTCGTTGGCGAGGCCGAGCTCGTTGAAAGGTTGCGTCATGCATTTGACGAGGTCGGCTTGACAGGTGCTGGGAGTAGCTCGGCTTTCCGGGTTCCGAGGTGTGCTTGGTGGAGCACTCCGAGCTTGAGGGTCGGGGTGTACTACTGAGGTAGGCGCCCCGAGCATGGTTGGGGCGGGTCGGCGAATACTGGAGGCACTCCGAACTTGGTCGGGGGGGTCGGCGAATGTCTGAAGTTGGTGGAGCTTTCGGCGGAGTTCCGAAGTCGAGCTGACTCTAGGCCGAAGTGTGGATTCAACTGGTTGGCGTTGACGTTTATTGGGCCGAAACTAGACGGTTTTTTAGTTGTGGGCCGTATGATCCATTTTACCCCCCATCATTTGCCCCCCACTTCCGAGGTCGAGCTGCCTTTTAGCTCGGGCGAAGGGAGTAGCCGGGTTTATGATCGCTCGGTCTTTGGCTAGACAATTATGTAGATACGTGTACCGAACTGGGTATACATGTCAAGGGCTGATCTCTTCCAGTTGCGCTTCGTGAAGCGAGCTTGGGAGGATTAGATCGCCACGTCAGCTAAAGACGAAGGGGCTACTAGAGTTTCTTTAATGCCTTGCGTGCGCGCTTCCTTTCAAAGCATCGTTGGGCGGGCGAGGGGCCTCATCAATGCCCAGCTTTCAAAAGTGCCCGCCATGATGATCAGCCTTTAGTATGACAAGCTAGGGAAAGATTTGCTATGATGGCCCCGGAAGTTGCCGCGTGGTGAAATCTGATCGCCCTGCCGTTTCGGAAAGTCGATTGGAGCCGCTCAAGCAGGCTATATAAAGCCTTGAGAGAGAGACCTCCAGGATTCCTATTTTTCTTCCTTTCTTTACTTGTCGTCGCTTCTTTTTCGAACCTTTTTGGAGGTTTGTGGAGCATTTCGGAGTTTCCCGGCGAACCTTTCGATGGTTTTTCTCTGTCTCTTTTCTTCGATGAGTCCCTTAGGTAGGTGTTCTCACCCCTTGTTGGTCACTCGGAGGGACTTTCCCTTATTTGCTCTCTTTCCTTGCTGTGGGCGAGGCAATGGGGTCACCCTCGAGGGCCATTGTGCTTGGTGCGGGCCCATTTCAAGCTCGGGTTTCTTCGTCATCGGGGAAGCCGAGCTCGATGGGAGCCTTGACCCGTATGGGCTTAGCTCACTCGTGGTTGGGGAAGAGCTGTCCTAGATTCGAGCGCAGTTTTTTATCCCCTCGGGGTTCACTTTGGAACTCCTCGGGCCTGGGGCTCAGGTTGACGATACTCCTGAGGGTCGGATCGGGGTGTATATGGATACACTCCGAGCGAGACTGAGGTTCCCCTTGCATGGGTTCGTGAATGAGCTCCTGGCAGTTTATTACTTAGTCCCAGCGCAGCTCACTCCGAACTCATGGAGGATGATAGTGGGCTTCCTCATCCTGTGCCTTGCACATAGCCTACCTCCCTCGGTCAATGTCTTCCGGAGGTGCTTCATGTTGAAAGTTAACTCCACAGGCAAAGGGTAGTGGTATTTTTCTTCCCGGGGAGGCTGCTCACTCTTCCGAGGTGCGCCTTCCTCCATTCATGGGTGGAAGCGCAAGTTCTTTTTTATTTCCTCCGAGCAGCCGTGGGGGTTTGAGTCAGCCTGGGACACGCCGCAGGTTACCGTTAATAATAGGCTGCCCAAGTTGTCGCAGCTCAATCAGGCGACCTTAGATATGCTGCTTGGTTTGGAGAAAACTCCAGAACTCCCTGACTTGCTCACCGAGGAGGTCCTAGCAAACGTCGGGGGTAAGGGCGAAACATTTACTTTGCTTTCTTCTTTTTTTCTTTTTATGTTGAATTCTGACAGAATCTTGTTTGCCAGAAATTGTAGGGATCCACCTCGATTCTAAAATTCTAATGACCAAATACCGCAACAAGGTGGTAGCCTCTGATGGAGCTTGACCTGAGCCGAAGAAGAAAGCCCGAGCTACTTCGGGACCCAGCGTGGAGCGGCGCCGTCTCGGGATCGTTATTGCTGAACCTGCTCGGCCTGAGCCCGATCAGCTTACTCCAATCGAAGTGAGGCCACCTCCGCATGTGGCAGGGAAGGGCATAGGAAAACGGGCGGTCACGTCACCTGCCAAAGCTCGTAGCGCCAAGAGGGTCGCCCGGTCGCCTTCACCGGGTCCCGAGCCTGGGGTTAGGCCTAAGGCTCGGGCCTCTTCCATGGTTGCGTCTCTGTCTGGGGTTCGGCCTACTCCCCCAGAGTCCGAAAGGAGGCCATTCCGTCCTGATTGCCAGCTGTTCGAAGATGACGCAGCGCTGCAATCAAGTGAGGTCGCGCGTGAGGTTGTGCGCTGGGCCTCACTCCCGCGCGATTGGGCCGAGTTGGTGGAGCTCGAACTATCCGGGGTTGTCGACGATGCATATACTACCGTTGTCTCGGTAAGATATGCTACTTTTGCGTAGATACTTAGCCTTGGCTTACTCTTGTTTTCTTGTGCTAGATGATGCATTTGGTCGGCATACTGAGGATCGGCACGACCAACTCCCGAAAAAAGATCCGAGATTTAAGGTCGGACGCAGCCGCCGAAAAGCAGCGGAGAGAAGAGGCCAAGGCCCGCATCCAAACTGAGCTCGCCTAAATTCGGGAGATAGAGGCCGAGCTTCTCCAGGTGCGATCGACCGCCGAGGATCGCATCTCGGAGCTGGAGTCTGCGCTAGCCAACTTGGGGTGCAAAATCGAAGCTCTAGAGCAGAAGGCCAAGGAGCTCGGCCGGCTCGCAAAGGAGCAGGTTTCAGTGGCTGTCCAGAACTTCCGTGAGTCTGGAGAGTATATGAACGAGTTGGCGGAGGCGGCGGTAGATGCCATGGTCTGGGGTTTTGACAATTGTTGGGACCAAGCCCAGAAATTATGTTCCGGAGTTGACCTCAGCGGCTTATGCCCGTGTTTGGACGATGACGCCGAGGCGGGCGAGTCGGCGGAAATGTATGGATCCGCTGTTGGGGCGGCGGACCTTGTCGAAGCCGCTGCAAAGGTCACGACGACTGCCGCTACCGAGGCCGAGAGTGAAAACCTCTCTTGGAGTTGAGCCCAAGGCAGAACAGGCCGTTAAGCCTTTGGCTTGTGTACTTTTTTCTTCTTTTTATTTATAAAGTTGGCCACCTGGGGGCCCTTTGTCTGACCTTAAGGTGGACTTTCTTTGTACTTAGCCCTAGGCCTTTTGATATTAATGAAGTAAGCTTTTTCTTCTTCAATTCCTTGTGTCTTTTGTTAAGTTTTTTGAGCTCACGTTGCCTTGCCTTGCCTTAGCCGCGTATTCAAGTTTGCTCCGTCTTATGTCCGGTTATCAAAAACCGAACCGTGATGCTTAGGTTCGTGCCTGGCCTATGCAGGAGGGACCATACAGGATATCCGCCGAAGTTTTTGTGATCGGCGTTTGCTTTTGATTTTGTAGTTCGCCGTTTCCGAGCTCGTCCGCTGGTGCACCCTAGGCACCCAGATCAAGTTTTAGCCCTATTTTAGCTCTCATATTATAGCTTAGGGCATTCTTGACATAGACGACTGTCGTGAGCCTTGACGATTCCCAACTTTGGAAACTTCCATAAGTTTAAAAGGGGCACTTGGAACCAAGTTAGGCCGCACTCGAGCTTTTCACCTCTCGCTCAGGTCGGGGCTGATTTATGGAAAACCTGCGGACGGGGGGTGCCTTTCCTTGGCTTTTTGTTGACGCCGCAAGGCATCCTGAGCCAAGCTTAAGAGATAATTTTGTTGATGCCCCCTACTCAGATCAGGGGCTCACTTATAGATTTCTGTGGAGTGGGGTGCTCTTCCTTGGCTCCCCATTGATGCTGCAGGGCATCCCGAGCCGAGCCCAAGGGATGACTTTATAGATGGCCCCTACTCAGATCAGGGGCTCACTTGTAGATTCCTGCGGAGAGGGGTGCTCTTTCTTGGCTCCCCGTTGACACCGCAGGGCATCCCGAGCCGAGCTCAAGGGATGACTTTGTAGATGCCCCCCACTCAGATCAGGGGCTTACTTGTAGATTCCTGCGGAAGGGGGGTGCTCTTCCTCGGCTCCCCGTTGACGCCGTAGGGCATCCCGAGCCGAGCTCAAGGGATGACTTTGTAGATGGCCCCCACTCAGATCAGGAGCTTACTTGTAGATTTCTGTGGAGGGGGGTGCTCTTCCTCGGCTCCCCATTGACGCCGCAGGGCATCTCGAGCCGAGCTCAATGGATAACTTTGCAGATGCCTCCCACTCAGATCAGGGGTTTACTAGTAGATTCCTGCGGAGGGGGTGCTCTTTCTCGGCTCCTTGTTGACGCTGCAGGGCATCCTGAGCCGAGCTCAAGGGATGACTTTGTACATGCCCCCTACTCAGATCAGGGGTTTACTTGTAGATTCCTGCGAAGAGGGTGCTCTTTCTCGACTCCCCATTGACGCCGAAGGGCATCCCAAGCCGAGCTCAAGTGATGACTTTGTAGACGCCCGCCACTCAGATCAGGGGCTCACTTATAGATTTCTTGCGAAGGGGGGTGCTCTTCCTCGGCTCCCTATTGATGCCGCAAGGCATCCCGAGCCGAGCTTAAGGGATGACTTTGTAGATGCCCCCCACTCAGATCAGTGGCTTACTTCTCTTCCGCAGTTGATGGGGCCTCTCTGGCTCTTGTCGACTTTGGGGAGTGTCCTGGTCCGTTTTTGTATTATGATTATGAATTTGCCACGAAGATGGCCATAATACGCCGAACTAGTCGGGGCGTTTTGGAAATGCTTGGCAACTTTTAAAAGCCGCCTTTATTTATAATATATCCGAAAGTTTTCAAAATGCCAAGTCCGAGAAATTGGACTGCCGTCTAGGAATTTCAGCTTGTAGGCTCCCGGCCACTGGATTCGGATGACCCGGTATGACCCTTCCCAATTTGGGGCAAGTTTCCCTTGTTCTAGAGGTCGGGAGGCTTCGATTTTTCTCAAGACGAGGTCGCCGACCTTGAATGTCTTGGGCTCGATCCTCGAGTTGTAACATTGCGCCGCTTTTTGCTGGTATCTTGCCATGCGAATCTAGGCAGCTTCCCTTGTTTCCTCAAGTAAGTCCGGGTTGCCTCAAAGTCGTGCTGAGTTTGTGGTGGCGTCAAAGCTTTCGACTCAGTGGGAGGGCAACTCGACCTCATGGGGAATGACTGCCTCCGTACCATAAAACAAATTAAAGGGGGTCTCTCCAGTAGGAACTCGGAAGGTCGTCCAGTACGCCTAGAGGACATTGTAGAGATTCTCTGCCCACTGCCCTTTTGCCCGGTCCAACCTGGCTTTAAGCCCTTGTAGGATGGTCCGCATGGTAACTTATGCTTCCCTGTTGGCTTGTGGATAGGCCACCGACGTGTGGCGGTGATTAATACCAAGCTCAGAGCAGAACTCATCAAACCAAGCATTATCAAATTGGCGGTCGTTGTCAGATATGATGACCCGGAGAAGTCTGAACCGGCAGATGATCATCTTCTAGATGAAATATTGCACTTTCGGTTCAGTGATTTGGGCGACGGGTGTCGCCTCGACCCACTTGGTGAAATAGTCGATGGCGACAATGAGGAATTTTCGTTGTCCTGCGACCGAGGGAAAGGGTCCCAAGATGTCGATTCTCCACGGGACAAAAGGCCAAGGGGTGCTGATCGGTGTTAATGGCGCTGCAGGTCTGCATTGAATGTGGGCATAGCGTTGGCACCGATTGCACTTTCGGGCAAACTCCACCGTGTCTTTTCGCATAGTGGGCCAGTAATATACTTGTCGCAGAATTTGGTGTGATAAGGCTCGGCCGCCTTGGTGACTTCCACAGATTTCCTCATGTACCTCCTGCATGATATAATCTGCTTTCGAGGGGCGGAGACATCTGAGGAGCGGCAACGTGAAAGATTGACGGTACGGCTTGCCCTCGTACATGATATAATGGGTGGCCGAGCGCTCGAGTCGTCGAGCCGCAAGCTTGTCCGCAGGAAGGGTTCCATCCCATAGAAAGTCCATTAGGGGATCCATCCAGTTAGGCTCAATTTCTGTGCACAGCACCAGTTCGGGCTCTTCCGTGCTTGACGTCTTCATGTACTTAAGGAAGGTGCTTGTTGGGAGCTCGGCCGAGGTGGAGGTCGCCAGCTTCGACAACAGGTCGGCTCTTGCATTTTCTGACCTGGAAATATTCTGGATGTCAAAGTTGTTCAAGGTTGAAGTGATGCTCTATACCTTTTATAGGTATATTACCATTGACCGCTTCCGAGCTTTGAAATCTTCCAGAACTTGGCTCACCACGAGTTGGGAATCACTGAAGACATTTACGTTGGGGGTGTTAAGTTCTTTAGCCAATTTGACCCTGTCAATCAGAGCTTCATACTCCGTTTCGTTGTAAGAAGCGGGGAATTCAAAGCGCAGGGCTTGCTCTGCTACTACTCCTTTCGGGCTGGTGAGGATGAGGCCGCCACTGCTGCCCCCCGATATCGAGGAGCCATCGACATACAGAATCTATGGCCACTCGTAGGTATTTTCTTCTGTCTGGTCGAGCACAGCTGGGGAGTCATCCGACAATGTAGACTCTACTAGAAAATCGGCGAGCACTTGGGCTTTGATCGCCGATCTGAGGCGGTACTCTAGAATAAATTCTCCAAGCTCGACCGCCCACTTCACAATTCTTCCGACACGATCAGTCTGCTGCAAAATTTGCCTGATGGGTTGATCGTTCAGCACAACTATGGTGTGCGCTTGGAAGTATGGTCGGAGCTTGTGGGCCGAGATGATGAGCGCGTAGATAGTTTTCTCTAACTTGGAATATCTCGTCTCCGCATCTCGCAGAACCCGGCTTGTATAGAATATGGGTTTCTGGCTTTTATCTTCTTCTCGGACCAACACCGAGCTTATTGCCGCAAGGGAGACTGCAAGGTACAGAAAGAGAACCTCCTCTTACTGGGGCTTTGTAAGCAAAGGGGGAGTGGGGAGGTAGCGTCGAAGCTCTTCGAAGGCTCGCTGGCACTCCTCGGACCATATGAAGTCATTGGGCTTCTTGAGAATTTTGAAGAAGGGATGGCACCGCTCGGCCGATCGAGCGACGAATCTTCCAAAGCCATCACTCGACCAGCGAGCTGCCGCACCTCGTGGACTGTCCTCGGCGATGTCATTTCTAGCAATGCCCGGATCTTCTCGGGATTAGCTTTGATTCCTTGTTGCGTCACCACAAAATTTTTCTGAAGTAACCCCGAAGGCGTACTTTGTAGGGTTATGCTTTATTGGGTACCTCCGGAGCGTGGAGAATGCTTCTCCCAAGTCAGCAATATGGTGACTGGCCGCCTGGCTTTTTACTAACATGTCGTTGACGTAGACCTCCATGTTCCACCCGATGTGATCTTTAAATATCTTGCTGACAATCCGTTTTTAGGTTGCACCGGTGTTTTTTAGTCCAAAAGGCATGACCCTATAATAATAAAGTGTCACGACCCCCGCCCCGTTCCCGGCGGGCCGCCGCGACGGTCCTAGGGTGCGGGTAGGCATAAGGCCACCAGCCACCACGTAGAACCCTATTACCTATCAATCATTAATAAATTCTGAAAATTTTGGCATGATGCATGCACAAAATGATCACCTTTCCTATGGTGACCTGTCAGGATTATCTCATTACATACAACAACGCTACCTGTCAGAGCAGCAATCACATAATCTGTCACATAATAAACCTGGACAATATATAGCAATACATTATCACAGGCACACCACTGATCTGCACACACATATATATATACCTGCTTCCTAATCCATCCATGGTCAACCCATATCCACAACAGGATCTATGACTGTAACTATGCACTATATACAATAGAAGGTTTATAATACACCAAAAGGTATAAACCACTATCTACATTATACTATACTATGGAGCGGCACAGCTAGCAGGCAACCACTAATCCTGCTCCTCTCTATACAATACCTGCCCTGCAATCAAAAATATCAAACTGGGGAGTGAGTATATGAATACTCAGTGAGTGGAGTAGAGAGTACTATGCACATGAGACAGAATATAATCATGGCTCGAGATGAAATCTCAAGATCAATAACAAGATGAACATGATCTCAACATAGAGAATATGGAGTAAATCATCAATATCACCACAATCAATATCAACTCATCTGAAGCATATATGGAATAATCAAGTAAACATATATGCTACTCATGAATATGCTCAACAGATCATAATGCTGGAACATACAAATCAGGTGTCAATATGCTGAAATCATCACTAGACAGCTGTCGGGAGGTGGGTTTTACGCCCCAGGCGAACCAGCAACAACTCCCTACTGCCATATGCATATATCGAATATGACACCACACCAATATGTAAATCATCACTAGACAGCTGTCGGGAGGTGGGTTTTACGCCCCAGGCGAACCAGCAACAACTCCCTACTGTCACATGCCTATGCAGGATAAGACACCACACTGATCATATAAATGCTGGCCAGTATCCAGAACAGAAATCCATCTCACATCTACATACTAAACGGCACCTCGCGGGAATTCTACATCCGCGGAAAGCCATACTGCACCTCGCGGGGTCTTACTATGCCCGGCGGCAAGCAGAATATAAGTCGTAGGACCGGCCGATCCTACGCCTAGGGCCGTGTCCCCCCCTAGGAAGGGACTGGGCTCCGCCCACCCAGAAGGCTACTATGTGCACAAAGGCCGATGTTCAACCCCATCGACTATAGGTGTCCTGCAGATACTGTCAAGCCATGCATGAATGCCATAATGCACCCTCCCAATACTCTACTAAAAGGAGCATAATTAAGACTACCACTCACTCGACTCCGACCCAATCATAAACTAACATCAGGTTTGGGAGTGAGGGGTCAAGGGTGTGCAATGCAACTCAATATACCACTTACAAGTCTTTGAAATAGAGGAAATGAAATCAATTTACAAAAGAAGTCATTTCACAATTCAGATCCAATTTAATTACTCATAAAGAGTATAATCAAGGTTACCACTTACAAGTCTTTGAAATAGAGGAAATGAAATCAATTTACAAAAGAAGTCATTTCATAATTCAGATCCAATTTAATTACTCATAAAGAGTATAATCAAGGCTACCACTCATAAGTCTTTGAAATAGAGGAAATGAAATCAATTTACAAAAGAAATCATTTCACAATTCGGAATCAATTTGATTACTCATCAACCCCTCGTAATTCCTCTCAATGTTCCCTCAAATGTATGTACAGAATAATCAAGCATGGAGAATCAAGATTATAGAGGAATCTACTACAATATCAATCAATATGCTCAAGTAGAATCAATTCACACTTGGCGACATTCATGAAAATGAATTAAGAATGCTCATAGTGCAAAGTACATGACTCCCACTCACCTGTCAATCCGGCACGGCCTCGATACGCCTCTAGAATTTTACAGTAGGCAGCAGGGGACTTCTTCCTCTTGTTCCCTAGCTTCTTGCCCAACTGTGACATGCATTTACAATACATTTAGTTTTGTATCAAGAGCTATAATCTACGTGCCAATTATAATATAGGGAACTTTAATTGATTCAACTCCCCCATTCCTTAAATCTTTTCTTTTCTTTCTCTTTTTCTTTTTCTATTAATTAACTCATCATTTATGTGTATTAGGGACTCCCTTGCACGAGTACAAGGTCTCCCTTAGCCTAATCTAGGCTTAATACCCTATTTTGGCATAAAATTTCTTATTTTCCCACCTGGATGAACAGTAACCCGGACCGACAGCCGGTTACTTCATCCCGGGTTTGATCCACTTTCCAAACTCCAAATTTGATGAAATTTTTACCTAACATTCTACACTCATAGGGGATTCTAAAGAGGTAACATTCATTGCTATCGGAGGTCGTTGCCCTCCTAAATAATTCGCCGAAGTTGAAACTTCGACACAGTTTTTCCGTAGTGCCGGAAAAATTTGTCAAAATCCGATTCTTCCTCTTTTAACCGCCTCTACAACCCTTATCCGACCCCTCTAGACTATATCCACCCTTTGTATAGCCTAATGTCATCAAAAGACTAGATAGGGATGGATATTTACCTTTTTCTTTTTGAAAATCGAGGTCCTTGCGTAGAGGGAAAGGAGATCTACGTTTTTCCCTTCAGCTGGCAATGCAACCGGAATCTCCTTCCTCTTCCTTTCTTCCTTTCCTTTCCTCTTCCTTTCTTCCTTTCCTTTCCTCTCCTTCTTTTTCTTCCTCTCTGTCCGTCTGAGACTCCCTCTGTGACTCTCTCTCGGTTTCCATCCAAAAGCCACAGCAAACCCCCTAATTAAATCACATCAAAACACTATTCACCCTTTGTTTAATATTATTAAATTCCCATTTTGCCCCTAACACTTCAACATATCTACCATTATGCCATTAACTTTTGATTCCTTCCAATTTTACCCCTACCACTTCAACGTATCTACAACTATGCCATTATCTTTTGATTCCTTCCAATTTTACCCTTATATCAATTTTAAAGGACTATTCTATCCCTTTTTTATATAAAAAAAATATTTTGGGGTTATTACATCCTCCCCCCCTTATATAAAATTCGTCCTCGAATTTAAAAGAGTAAATTACCTGATTACTCAAAGGGATGAGTATATCTACTCTTCATATTCTGCTCGGTGTGGTATTGGGAATCAAATAAATTGGAAGTGTTTTACCTTCTATTTCTACCACACAGGTAGGATACACATACTTCGCTTTTATACTATCCCCTACATGTGTACTAATAGCTAAGGGAATATGCATTAATATCTTATCCTTAGCTAACTTTTTAGCAAAATAAGGGGACTGAATGGGTAGCTCCAGAATCAAATAACACTCTAGCTTTAATCTTATCAATGAGGAGCATACCTGTCACAGCTGCATTTGATGCCTGTGCCTCCTGTGGATTTACCGTGAACACCCTTCCTTGCCCTCTGCCTACTGGAGCTGACAATTGAGATGGTCCAGCACTCTGCTGTGATGTTTGTGCTTGACCTCTACCTCTACCTACAGGCTCCCTACTACTAGGCCTGTCCATCTGCACAGAAGGATAGGATGCCAAAGGCACAAACTGCTGGGTGGCACCCTGCGGGCATTCTCTGACAAAATGACCTGGCTGTCCACATCTGTAGCACACTCCCTGACCCATTCTGCATCTGCCAGGGTGCTGCTTCCCACATATGCCACATACTGGCCATGATTGGAACCTAGATTCAGTTCTGGCCATAGTGACTGGAGGACGAGGTACTGATGGTAGAAAAGTATCTTGTGATTGACCTCTTTCACTCCATTTCCTCTTACGTGGGGCAGGTGGAGCTGAGCGTACAGACTGCTCCATCGGGCCCTCCGAGAGATCTACTCCCTCAGATCTATCTCTACTGCTTTGCCCTTTCCCCATACTCATTTTCCTCTGTTCTCTTTCAGCTCTTTCCTCTTTGTTTCTGGTCTCCCACTGTTTTGCTTTATCAATCAGCCTAGATAAGGTGGGGACCTCTACTGCCAGTACTGCATTATAAAGCGGGAAAATCAGACCCCGCCTGAATCTTTCTATCCTGGCAGCTTCAGTGGGGATGATGTAAGGAGCATACTTCCCCAATCTAGTGAACTCACGAGCGTACTCAGATACGCTCATTCCGGGCATCTGCTTCAGCCTCTCAAACTGAAGAGCCCGATTCTGCCTCTCAACCGGAGACAAAAACTCATCCATCACTGCTTGCCTGAACTCTTCCCAGGTTGGAGGATTCCTACTGTACAATTTGTCCTCCACTTGTCTCTGGTACCAGTCCCAAGCATCTTCCTTCATTGTAAGCCCTACAAGTTCTATAGCTCTTGCATCAGAACAGGGCAGTCTCCATATCATATTTTCAGTCTCCTCCAGAAATCTCTGAGGATCTTCACCTTCTTCCCCCTTAAACTCCGGGGTTCTGAGCCTCAGAAATTCCTGTACAGTAATCCCCTCATCATCTAGAGCCCGCCTGGCCAAACTTCTTGGCACAGGTACAGGAGGTGGGATGGATACTACTGACGGGGCAGGAGATTTCCCCCGAGCAATCTACTCCCTCAGAGCCTGATTCTCCGCCAGTAACTGTTCCATCAATGTATCTCTACTTCCTACATCTCCTTGATCATCAACCCTCCGTCTATCAGCAGGAGGAGGTTTTTCTCTTTGGGGCTCGACATGTGCAGAACCCGCATCCAATGCTATATCTGGCTCCATCCTCCTTCCAGGACGAGTAGGTCCTCTCCTTGGAGGTATTCTTTATATCTCTCTAAAAAAATCAAAAAGAGAGGATGGTCGTTACACACTGAGTCATGATATATTTTACTGAGTTGTAAATGACTCATAAAATAACATACAGAAAAATCCTATGCTCCATAGTATAATCCTATACTTAATCCTGACTCATCCTATTGCTCTGACAGGACTCTTCTTAACCTTTGCTCTGATACCACCTCTGTCACGACCCCCGCCCCGTTCCCGGCGGGCCGCCGCGACGGTCCTAGGGTGCGGGTAGGCATAAGGCCACCAGCCACCACGTAGAACCCTATTACCTATCAATCATTAATAAATTCTGAAAATTTTGGCATGATGCATGCACAAAATGATCACCTTTCCTATGGTGACCTGTCAGGATTATCTCATTACATACAACAACGCTACCTGTCAGAGCAGCAATCACATAATCTGTCACATAATAAACCTGGACAATATATAGCAATACATTATCACAGGCACACCACTGATCTGCACACACATATATATATACCTGCTTCCTAATCCATCCATGGTCAACTCATATCCACAACAGGATCTATGACTGTAACTATGCACTATATACAATAGAAGGTTTATAATACACCAAAAGGTATAAACCACTATCTACATTATACTATACTATGGAGCGGCACAGCTAGCAGGCAACCACTAATCCTGCTCCTCTCTATACAATACCTGCCCTGCAATCAAAAATATCAAACTGGGGAGTGAGTATATGAATACTCAGTGAGTGGAGTAGAGAGTACTATGCACATGAGACAGAATATAATCATGGCTCGAGATGAAATCTCAAGATCAATAACAAGATGAACATGATCTCAACATAGAGAATATGGAGTAAATCATCAATATCACCACAATCAATATCAACTCATCTGAAGCATATATGGAATAATCAAGTAAACATATATGCTACTCATGAATATGCTCAACAGATCATAATGCTGGAACATACAAATCAGGTGTCAATATGCTGAAATCATCACTAGACAGCTGTCGGGAGGTGGGTTTTACGCCCCAGGCGAACCAGCAACAACTCCCTACTGCCATATGCATATATCGAATATGACACCACACCAATATGTAAATCATCACTAGACAGCTGTCGGGAGGTGGGTTTTACGCCCCAGGCGAACCAGCAACAACTCCCTACTGTCACATGCCTATGCAGGATAAGACACCACACTGATCATATAAATGCTGGCCAGTATCCAGAACAGAAATCCATCTCACATCTACATACTAAACGGCACCTCGCGGGAATTCTACATCCGCGGAAAGCCATACTGCACCTCGCGGGGTCTTACTATGCCCGGCGGCAAGCAGAATATAAGTCGTAGGACCGGCCGATCCTACGCCTAGGGCCGTGTCCCCCCCTAGGAAGGGACTGGGCTCCGCCCACCCAGAAGGCTACTATGTGCACAAAGGCCGATGTTCAACCCCATCGACTATAGGTGTCCTGCAGATACTGTCAAGCCATGCATGAATGCCATAATGCACCCTCCCAATACTCTACTAAAAGGAGCATAATTAAGACTACCACTCACTCGACTCCGACCCAATCATAAACTAACATCAGGTTTGGGAGTGAGGGGTCAAGGGTGTGCAATGCAACTCAATATACCACTTACAAGTCTTTGAAATAGAGGAAATGAAATCAATTTACAAAAGAAGTCATTTCACAATTCAGATCCAATTTAATTACTCATAAAGAGTATAATCAAGGTTACCACTTACAAGTCTTTGAAATAGAGGAAATGAAATCAATTTACAAAAGAAGTCATTTCATAATTCAGATCCAATTTAATTACTCATAAAGAGTATAATCAAGGCTACCACTCATAAGTCTTTGAAATAGAGGAAATGAAATCAATTTACAAAAGAAATCATTTCACAATTCGGAATCAATTTGATTACTCATCAACCCCTCGTAATTCCTCTCAATGTTCCCTCAAATGTATGTACAGAATAATCAAGCATGGAGAATCAAGATTATAGAGGAATCTACTACAATATCAATCAATATGCTCAAGTGGAATCAATTCACACTTGGCGACATTCATGAAAATGAATTAAGAATGCTCATAGTGCAAAGTACATGACTCCCACTCACCTGTCAATCCGGCACGGCCTCGATACGCCTCTAGAATTTTACAGTAGGCAGCAGGGGACTTCTTCCTCTTGTTCCCTAGCTTCTTGCCCAACTGTGACATGCATTTACAATACATTTAGTTTTGTATCAAGAGCTATAATCTACGTGCCAATTATAATATAGGGAACTTTAATTGATTCAACTCCCCCATTCCTTAAATCTTTTCTTTTCTTTCTCTTTTTCTTTTTCTATTAATTAACTCATCATTTATGTGTATTAGGGACTCCCTTGCACGAGTACAAGGTCTCCCTTAGCCTAATCTAGGCTTAATACCCTATTTTGGCATAAAATTTCTTATTTTCCCACCTGGATGAACAGTAACCCGGACCGACAGCCGGTTACTTCATCCCGGGTTTGATCCACTTTCCAAACTCCAAATTTGATGAAATTTTTACCTAACATTCTACACTCATAGGGGATTCTAAAGAGGTAACATTCATTGCTATCGGAGGTCGTTGCCCCCCTAAATAATTCGCCGAAGTTGAAACTTCGACACAGTTTTTCCGTAGTGCCGGAAAAATTTGTCAAAATCCGATTCTTCCTCTTTTAACCGCCTCTACAACCCTTATCCGACCCCTCTAGACTATATCCACCCTTTGTATAGCCTAATGTCATCAAAAGACTAGATAGGGATGGATATTTACCTTTTTCTTTTTGAAAATCGAGGTCCTTGCGTAGAGGGAAAGGAGATCTACGTTTTTCCCTTCAGCTGGCAATGCAACCGGAATCTCCTTCCTCTTCCTTTCTTCCTTTCCTTTCCTCTTCCTTTCTTCCTTTCCTTTCCTCTCCTTCTTTTTCTTCCTCTCTGTCCGTCTGAGACTCCCTCTGTGACTCTCTCTCGGTTTCCATCCAAAAGCCACAGCAAACCCCCTAATTAAATCACATCAAAACACTATTCACCCTTTGTTTAATATTATTAAATTCCCATTTTGCCCCTAACACTTCAACATATCTACCATTATGCCATTAACTTTTGATTCCTTCCAATTTTACCCCTACCACTTCAACGTATCTACAACTATGCCATTATCTTTTGATTCCTTCCAATTTTACCCTTATATCAATTTTAAAGGACTATTCTATCCCTTTTTTATATAAAAAAAATATTTTGGGGTTATTACATAAAGGCCATTGTTAGTAATGAAAGCAGTTTTTTCTTCATCTTCGGATGCCATTCGGATCTGATTATATCCGGAGAAGGTATCCATGAAGGTCAAAAGCTGATGTCCGGAGGTAGCATCAACGAGTTGGTCGATCCTTAGAAGAGAAAAGCTATCCTTCGGGCAAACTTTATTCAGGTCGGTGTAGTCCACACACATGCGCCATTTTTCATTAGCTTTCTTTACGAGGACAACGTTGGCGAGCCAATTGGGGTAGGTGACTTCCCTGATAAAGCCGGCTTTGAGGAGATTGTTGACTTCTTCGGCTACCGCCTATTGTCGGTCAGTTGCCAGGCTCCGATTCTTTTGTTTGACCGGCTGTGGGTCGGCTATACTTTGAGATGGTGGACCATCACCTCGGGGTCTATTCCCGGCATGTCGGCAGACGATCAGGAGAACATGTCCGCATTGGCCTAGAGAAACTTAATCATACGGGCTCGAATCTCCGGGCTCAAGCCAGACCCGATCTGTACAGTCTGTTCGGGTCTATCATCCCTCAGGGGAATGCGAAGGATAGGCTCGCCCGGCTCACTCCGTTGCTGTTTTGGTTCATCCCACATTTCTAGCCCTTCAATGGGCAGTGCCTGAGGGGGGAACTCGACTAGCTGCTTGCCTTTGAGCGTAGTCATGTAACACTGCTTCGCAGTTGCTTGATCCCCCAGGACTTCACCCGACCCCTCTGCTCGTGGGAAATTGCATCAAGAGGTGATAAGTTGGCACCCCCGCTCGGAAGGCGTTCAGCCATGGTCGACCGAGGATAGTATTGTAAGCTGAAGCGACCCAGACCACAAGGATGTTTAACTTCACAGTACTTTTTCGTAGCACGTTTTCGACCGTGACCGGTAAGCTGATAACCATTTGGACGGGCACAGAATCTCCTGTAAACCCGACCAGGGGGGTGCTCATTCTTTCAAGCTGCTCTCCGGCCATTCCCATCTTTTGAAAAGTATGATAAAACAAGACGTCCACAGAGCTTCCATTATCCACCAGAACTCTTTTTACATTATAGTTTGCGATGGTAAGAAAAATCACTACAGCATCGTCGTGGAAAGTTTCAACACCCTTTAGGTCCTCGTCGGAGAAGGAGATAACCACCATAGTGCGCAGACGTTTTAAAGGAGCTCCTTCTTTTTAGCCTGACGTCTCAGGCATTCTGGATCGTCCTGCGCTAATGGTGTGAATAACACCCGCGACAGTGCGACTGTTGTTCAGCTCCTCGTGCGGTTCGCGGTTTTGCTCCTCGGGCGCTCTCCTTTCAGGTTAGCCGTTAATAAACCAGCTCAGCCGTCCACGGCGGATGAGCGCCTCAATTTCTTCACGGAGCTAGTAATAGTCCTCCGTATCATGGTTGTAGTCTTTATGGAAGCGATTGTACTTGTCCGAGCGTTTTCATGGAGCCGAGGACCGCATCTTTGGTGGAGGTTGGAGGTAGACTTGACCCTCAACCTCCATGAGGATCTCAGCTCGGGTGGAAGAATGGGGGTGTACCTTTCGAACTTCGGAAGGGGAGCATACTTGTTGAACTTTTGGGCAGGAGACCTCGGGTCAACTGGGTTCTGGGGCCGGAGAGGAAATTTCTTATGCCGAGGAGATCGGCTAATTGGGTGGGAGCGTTCTTCAAGGCGTTTCTTCTTCATTTTAGCTGGCTGCTCGGCCGCCTGACGTCGAAAGGCCATGGCTTCCTCAGCCTTGGCGTACTTCCGGGCTCGGGCCAGTATTTCTACAAAGTTGATGGAACATTTTTCTCGATGGAGAAGAGAAATTTGTAGGACCGAGCTTCAGTCTTTAACGCCGATATGGCGATAGACTGATCAAGATCGCGAACCTCCCATGTAGCTAAGGTGAAGCAATCGATGTGGACTTTCAAGGGCTCCCCTTCCCTCTGCTTGATAGCGAAGAAGGAGTCTGAAGTCCAGCGTTGATGCTGTCTAGCAGCAAAGTGGGTGGCAAGTTGCCTTCCTAACTGTTCGAAAGAGAGAATCGAACTGGGTTTCAACTCGAAGAACAAGAGGTGAGCTGCTTTGCGGAGGGTTGCTGGGAAAGCCCTATAAAGCAGGGCATCTGTGGTTCCTTGGAGAGCCATGAGAGCCTTGTAGCTCTCTAGGTGGTCCAGAGGATCGGACGAACCGTCATATGGTTCCATTTGTGGCATCTTGAATCTCTGGAGGATCGGCTCATCTGCGACCGACCGAGAGAACAGAGACTCGATTGTGAAGTCGACGTCCACGCCATGCCTGGGAACCTGGTCTCGGAGCGTTTGGATCTGTCCCTCTAGCTCCTCAATCTTCATGTTGAATCCTGGTTGGGACGCAGTCGCCTGTGGTCGGCAGGGCCTCCCCGGCTCTTGGTCGACACTGCAAGTGCCCCGACACGGGGCAGACCCTACCTCCGACGGTTGCTCCCGCGACCGGGGGGTTAGACTTCGGCGCCGCTTCTAGGATGACGACGGTGCGGTAAGCTCTGCCGACTCGGGGACTGGACTCGGCGGGGGCTTTGACGACGACGGGGCTCCCTTTCGCCCGCCGTATTTTGCCTGATAGGGGAACGACGCCGCAGGTGACATCCTGTGGACTCACACCCACGGAGAGGGGGCGCAGATTGGGCCTCGCTTCGTTGTAGACCCTGGATAGCTGCGGTCAGCGTTTGAACCTGTTGAAAGAGCAGGTCAAACCGTTCTGACTGGATTTGCGGAATATGGTCCGCTGGTGCAGGTACCGCAGAGAGTGAATTTTGACGAGAGCGGCCGGGTTGCGGGGCCCGGCTGCTCGTTGCACTCGGAGCTACATGACTCCTTAGCCTCATGATCACGACTCAGGCCCTTCCTTTAATGCCAGAAATGTTGTGGTTCAAATTTGGCCCGAGGGTGACCACGCCGGTGGAGTCGAGGGAGCCGTTGGTGGTTGGAAGGAGAAGACCGGAGCCACCTCCTGTGTGACGGTCGTGGACCTACACCAAGCCTCGCCGGTGTTTCCAGTGAGGGCCCTCTGACGATCAAATTAGAGTGGGTAAATTTGATCTAGCCAAAAAGTCCTTTATAAGTTACCTGACCGAGCTATTTATAGTCTCGGTGGAGTGGTTCAAGTGGCAGAGGCACTGTCAGCCCTCATCATGAGGGGGCGTGGCTTTGAGCTGGATGACGCGCAGCTTAGACTGGCTGGTGGCGTGTAGTACTGCCCGTTCTTGAGAACGGTAGGGTATTGACAGTCACGGCAGGGTATGACCGAAATAGTCAAGGTGCCGTCTGACTGTTGAAGGCCGGATATGGAGACGTGGCACAGTAGTGTTGTAAAGTACGACCATGCAAATGGGCGTAGGCGTGCACATGGGTACGGTCGTTGGCAAGGCCGAGCTCGTTGAAAGGTCGCGTTATGCGTTTGACGAGGTCGGCTTGACGGGTGCTGGGAGTTGCTTGGCTTTCCGAGTTCCGAGGTGTGCTTGGTGGAGCGCCCCGAGCTCATGAGTTGGGGTGTACTACTGAGGTAGGCGCCCCGTGCTTGGTCGGGACAGGTCGTTGAATACTGGAGGCACCCCGAACTTGGTCGGGAGAGTCGGCGAATGTTTGAAGTTGGTGGAGCTTTCAGCGGAGTCCCAAAGTCGAGCTAACTCTGGGTCGAACTGTGGATTCAACTGGTTGGTGTTGATGTTTATTAGGCTGAAATTGGGCGGCTTTTTAGTTGTGGACCGGACGATTCATTTTACCCCCCCCCCCCCCCATCAGTAATATTTTAGATTCTTTTGTCATAAAATTTATTTATCCGATTTGTCTCCGTATTTACATCCATATTATTGGTATCTGATTTGTATTCGTATCCATTTAGAATAAATATATATATGAATTTTTGCATTCAAACCACATATAAATTCGTAAACAAAATAAATATATACGAATATGTTAGTATTCAACTTGTATCCGATCCGATTTCAATTTTACTTCTCATCAAAGCAGCATCACAAGGTTCTTTATTAGGTTAGCAGTGGAAAAAAAAGAATCTAGGAGTCGTTTGATTTGTAGATAAAGATGGTGAAAATATGATCGACAAAAAAAATAAAAAATATCTTAAGCTTTTAAATAGAATAAAATAATATTTTTTATTAAGAGCATAATGGATATTTTATACAACCTTTTTAAAAAATAAATATTCAATCAAGCATAAGCCATTTTGTATTGTGTCCTTTTTTTATAGTCAGCCAAATATGCAAAATGACTTTCTCAAGCACCAGCTTTTTCAGGCAATAAGAAAAAATTCTTCCAATGAACCAAACGATTCGTTATATTTCAAAAAAAATATCAAAAATAAAATATAAAATATATTTAGAATGAATGAAAAATAAAAAAAATTATATAATAGAATTAATCAGCATTCATGTGAAAATATATCAAAGAGCTAATAGAATTAAACAAATGTTGACATAGAACCGTCCACTTTGGGATTTGGTGGCACCCCGAGTTCTACTCTGGTCTCTACCCACATTTTGGAGTCCTCGGCACGTGTAACCCCACGTACTAAATTCTAGCATCTATTTTTAGCAAAAAAAAACTACTCTGTGTAGTTGCAGGATCATCATGTAAGCATAGCATTACAAGAGCTGCGGGAAGCTGCTCCTTTAGGACTCAAGTACCAATCAATGGGCTCAAAAATTAGAAATTTTTAGATAGAATAATAGAAAAGATTTGAGAAAATCTCATTAGCTATCAACAATTTAGAGCACAAGATCGCACTCCTGGATTGTTAAAAGATCATTTTAAGACATCATTATTTCTTCTATGGTTAGAGCTCTTTCTCCTTCCTCTCCCTCTTCCTCCTCAAAGATAAGTTATCATCACTTCCATTTTATTCTGAAAAAGTTTTTTTTTTTTTTTGAGTTTGACATAAGTAATATTTGTAACACGTCTTTGGCATAATTGACAACCTTCTCATTCTTCAAAGCCAAAAAGACTAGTTCTCAGATGAAAAATATTGAAGCTCTCTCATTCTAATAAAAAATCTACGTGAATATGAGATAACATGCATGCAAGTGACTGCAGTATGATTAGTTAACTCTTCCATGGATAATATTGTGAAACTTACGTATGATCAGCCACTCATCATATCACGAACACAAGATTAATTTCGAATTATTTTAATATTTTTTGGGTAAAAAAATGAAGAATAACCAACTATGCTATCGTTTACTATATTTATATTTTAATAGATAAACCATCGAACAAACTTAGAATCCTTAATTGCTTAAAACAGAGAAGGACCGCTAGAACAAGTCCTAGTTCACTAAATTATCATGATACTAAACTAAGAATAATTACTATTTGCCATAATTCAGGACCTCATATGAAAAGGCTAACCGAAAAATATTATTTAAGTTTCTTGATCCTGTATAAATACCCAAAATTAATTTAGTGCATAGCCGGTGTGGAACTAAACACATGCCTACACAGATCCTCATATACTCTCTCTATGTAAGCACCGGTGTTCTCGTCATAGTAGTTCAAATTCATTCAAATATAATCACAAGTACTACGGTCGTCCCATAGTTAGTCCCAATGAATTTATGCTGCAGTATCGCCTAATCCACATAGACAATGGACCAAATCCACTCTGATATCATTCATCACAACCCAAAATCTCATTCAAAATGGCTGGTCGAAAGATATTATTTGGGTTTCTTGGCTCCATATAGGTATCTAAGATCTATCCAGTACACAACCGATGTGGGATTAAATATATACCTATACGAATCCTCACACTATTTAAACTAAAACTTTTTAAATAATATTAATAAAACATTATTATGAGTATTGTTTTTTAATCCATATATATTGGATAAACAAAAGCATTCTACTTGTGGGCAATGATGGTGGAACAAAAATCCTCTAGTGCACGCATTAGAGAATATCTTATAGTGCGGGCTTTCTATTTTATCGTGTTCAACTAGCGCGCAACTAAAAGAGGACGCATCTTAAAGAGGAAGAAAAAAAGCCAAATTGGGACGGAACTCTTCCTATACTAAGGGAGTCTAGTAGTTCCTTGACTGTAAAAAAAACAAAAAAGAAAAAAAAATTGCATGATACAGGATATAACTAGATGATCCACATCTAGCAAAATAGTTATTCGGTATTCCAATACATATCTTTCCAAGTAAATCAATATATAGTTTGCAGAACAACATATTCATTGATGTATATTACATGGGCAAGTGATGCCACTACACAATATATTTAGATGATATATATTTATTTACTTTTCGATATCTATTATAAACTTTTTTGATTTTTAAAAAGAGAAAAGAATTTGGTGGAGGAAAGAAAAATTTATGGAGGAGAAGCATGGCCTTATAGATGGTAGAGGCGGTTCGACAAAGAAGAGGACTAGTCGGGAAAAAGTTTGATGGGGAAGAAGAGAGAATGATTTTGTTCAAACGTGCTGTTTCTGTTTTTTTTTTTTTTTTTTTTTTTAAATTATGAAACCGACGGACTGCATTAACGGGGTCCCGTTTTATCTTTTAGATTTTTTTTTAAAAAATAACCGCTTAGAAAAAAAAAAATTGGTGAGGCTCCACCGCCACCTCCACCTTCCACCACCTTCAGCTTTTCCACCTTTGGCCGCCTTACGCTTCCTCGGAGGAAGAAACCAAATAAAAAAAAGCGGCGGGTGGTGGTGACTGCACCGCCCCCACTGTTATCCATTCCGATGCCCACTCCCTCGTGCTGCGTGCATGTTCTGCACGAATCTCGAGGCCAAATGGCGGACGACGCCGCCATCCTCTCCTCCGCCCTGTCGTCATCCCCGCGGCACCTTCCCTCCGTGGTGGCCCCCACTCTCATCTCTCTCTCTCTTTGACCTGATCGTACGGCCCAGATCCTCTCGACCCCACGTCTCATCATTGTTCAATCTTTGGATCTCCTTCTCGGTTGAAGCTAACACACTCGAAACACTGCATGCAGCCAATGGAAACGTTACACGGAGGTAAAATAAATTGTTTTCTTCTCTTAGAAAAACTTTTGGTCTGTGGGTGTTCGGCATTGTTCACTAGTGGGCTGAGTGGGCGAGGGTGGGTGGAAGGCATCGTGCTAGATGAGTCCACCACTTCGACTTGTTTCATGCGAACCGGCCGTCGCGCCGGCCGGACCTCGCGGCGGCGTGCCGGCGGCTGTGGGGAGAGCCCCGTGCTTTCGTCTGCATACGCAGTGGAGTCGCGGCAGCTACGCGGCGGCAGCAGAGCGGTGGCGCTCGGCCCTGTCATGCCGGCTGCCAGCACGGCCGATGCACTTCCGATCTATCAATATTAGTTGATACGTATTCTTTGGGTAATGATGAAAATTACTCCAAAAAAAACTTTAATATTATAGCAGGATTAAATTAAAAATTATTATAATATTATGATAGATGCCTGCGCTCCATAGTTTTGTGAACTTGAGATCATACATACATACATACATACATACATATTGTTATTTATTTGTATGAAATTGTATTTATGAATTCAAATCTACTTGTCATAATTTATACATTCAACAAAAATAGTTATGTAAAATAAATAACAAAATAGTTAAAATTTTTGGCTTATTATGCATCATTTTCTGTTATTTATATTGAATATAAATAAATTTTGGGAGAAATCTATTCCTTACATATATCAATGTGACACCCTCCGTAGAGTTTTACAAAAAAATTGAAAATTGTTATTTTTTTAAATTCACCTCAGAATTTTATACATAAATAACTAAACAAAAGGTATCACCCATAATTTTTATAATATAATCCATAATCTAATCAAATTCATAATATAATATTTTGAATTTACATAAATTATAAAAAACATAAAAAATATTAAATATTGGGCACATACGGTTTTGGTTTCGGTTTTAGGTTTCGTGTCGAATTCAGTTTCAAATAAAAAAATTATCGAAATCGTAACAAAAATTGAAATTAGATTATTATTTTTTAGACCTATCATCTAAATAGTTTCTATTGAATTTTGTTAAAACTATTGATTAATGAATGGATAAACTATTCGAAATTCTGTGGTCCCTCCCTGATGTCTCACTGATCAAACGGTGGACAACAAAATCAAGATCCTGCTTTAGTGTGATTGGCTATTGGCTGGAGTTATCTGTAAGTCGCTAGTGGCGTGACAGGTAGGCGTCACATGGGGGAATGTACCCCGCCTGTGATACGTCCATCGTTGATGACTCAGATGGGCCCACACATTGATGGCCACAATTATTTCTCTTCTATTCGGGTTCTGATTTTTTTTAATTATTACAAGTAAACGTGTCATCCACAGCAGTGGAAAATTGTGAAAAAGTGGCATAAAGTATGACCTACCACAAAGATAATTTCGTGGCAGAAAAGTGTAGGTGGAATACTGGGAGTGATGGGTTAAAAAAGCTTGTACTTGTCACATGAAATTCTAGCTCAATCATGCGTATGGTGTTTTTTATCAGCATTGGGAATTGGCCTATGCGAGCACATGGTGACTTTGCCCCACTCCAGAGCTAAAGTGATGGCTTTTGATGAGAGTGTGGTCCAAATTAATAGGATGAGTGTCATAGAAAAGATTGGACCTTGGTTTCTAGGGTTCTTGTTGAGGTCAGGGAAAGTTTTCATGTCCTTATACTTGTTTCATCTGATTTAATGCTTAACCTAGTATTTTTTTGGCTAATATTAGGGGGTGTGGTCAATTAAGGGGTCAACTCAAGTCTCATAAATTTTTAAAAATATAATATTGTACTACAAGAAATTTGTTTTTGGATTAATGTATAGTAATTTGCATTTTCGTATATGAGCAGATAGTCTACACTTTAGTCATGTGGCTTTAGACTAATGATTTTTTTTTTTATAAATATAGTTGTAGCATCGGACCAATTGCGAGCTCTAAGTAATGATTTTTGTTAAGAAAAAAATTTGTAGCGTTGGTCATCCGACATCTTCAAACACACCGACCATGTGGTTGAAAATTTTATGCAATTGAAATGTCAATCTAGTTTGCTCATTTTCAAAACAGCTTATACCCTAACATCACTTACTATGGATATCATTAGAAATCGGGGAATATAAAGGATCTAATTGTAACTGCATAAAATTTTTACTAGGGGTATGCACCAAACCCTAAAATATTATAGGAATGTCTTGGAAAAAATTTAAGAAATTTGGTGCGAAAACATATGCCAGTTTAGTTATACTTCATTTAACTTGAAAAAAAAAGACATGTTGGGTAGATATATGTAATAAAATTTTTGTTTGCACACAAACTTATACGCATCCATCATTATGTTGTAAACCCATTCCGTCTGCAGTTCATGATGCCATGCTGAAGAAAAAGTGTCCCTTAAGCTTAACACGACTCATGCTTGTGGATAGATGTGTGAAGTATTTTGTAGGATCACGGTATTACCGTTTAGTATACCTTTTAGTTCTAAAAATTTTGTAAAAGACTAATAACACCGTCTGGGTGGGATACCATCCAGATTGGTCAGCTGTTTGAGGATCATCTTGTGGAGAGAATCCGTCTGGGTGCCAGTTCGGACGTCAAGGTGTGGAGTACGTCATGTAGACCTAGGGTCAGAGGGGGTGATGTCTACTACTTACTCCAGAGTGTGCAGCGGCCGGAGTTAGACTGTGGCTAGATCTAGCAGTTATGTCTCCATCCGAGGATGGCCTTATTCTTCTGGAAGGTGGCATGGGGCCGGCTCCTGACGAGAGTGGTGTTGTGTGGGAGAGAACTGGGCATTCACCCCGCATGCTTGAGTGTCATGTGGATGAGAATGGAGACCACGTTCTATTCTGGTGTGTACGTGCTAGGAGGGTCTGGGGGCTAGCTGCATTCCCACGAGACGTTTGATGTCTTTTTTGTAGGTGCTCATACGGTGAGATGTCACCTCGCAGTCTCGACAAGCGGCTATTGGGGTGATTTATACTGCTTATCAGATCTGGCTGACCAAAAACGTATGGACTTTTGGGAAGAGTTGTCCCCCGTCGTGGTTTGTTGTAGAGCGGGCCCAGACTCAGGCGATAGAGATTAGTTAGGCGGATTTGTTGGATGGACCTTTGATAGCTCGGGGCACTTAGGGCTCTACTGCTACTTATGTAGTGTCTCAGTTGTTGTTTTTCACCTAGGAGCCCCCACCCGCAAGTTTTCTCAAAGTCAATTTCGATGGATGCGTGCTTCATTATTAGAGGCCTGAATTCTAGGATGGTTGTGGCTAATGGTTGCCAGATTTTCGATACCTCAGTTTCGGAGGCTGAGCTAAGAGTAGCATAAGCTAGTTTTGATTATGCTCAGCGTGTTTTGCAGGCTAGAGTTGTACTATTTGAGGAGGATTTGGTTATAGTTATTGGCTGGGTCCAGCGGAGTGTTGGCGGCATGGGCGAGTACTATTTCTTGATTCGAGACATTAGGGCCATGGTCTGTGGCGAGGTGGTCTTCCAGGCTAACCACATCTACAGAGAGGCCAATGGGCTGCCGACTGGGTGGCTTTATATGTAGTCAACCACTCTCGAGATACTTTTTGGGTTGAAAAGAGGGAATTGCTTACTGCGCTTCGGAATATGTTGTCCTTCGACGTTTTTGGATGTATTGATCATGAACCATCCATTTCAAAAAAAAAAATAATAATAACAACATTCGATAAAGATATTTTATTTATATTAGTGAGGACAAGTGAGGAGATCCAAGAAAATGATGGAAGGGATGAAAAGATTTTGTATCACAAGGAGGGACGATGGGTGGTCATTGGTCAATCGCTTCCAATCCTATGGTTTGTCATTAGAGCCATCGATTGCTCTCACCTCCATGTAATAAATACCTCATTTGATGGCAAACCTTGGCCCTTACATGGACAGGAGCACCATGATCCCTTTCCCTTTGGCACAAGATATGATTGCTGTCGACCCCATGACACATGGAAGGTTGCAGTGCCAACGGTGTCTGAAACGTGGTGAGAAGCTATTGGTGGTAGGGTGGTGGGTGATTAGGGCTAGAGACAACCATGGTCATTAGACGTGTATTAGGACTAGTTTGGTTCAAAAAAATAAAAAATAAAAATTACATAAATACCCTCATAAATATCGAATTTTGCATAAATATCTTTTCAAAACTGATATTTACATGTATACCTTCATAAAACACTTGTTTTGATATTCTATGCTTCTTTTATTCTTCTTTCTGCATATGTATCCATGCTATTTGATGGCGTTAAAAAATTAACAATTTTAAATTAAAATGACTAAAATATTCTTAATGAGTAGACGTGCAAATAGAAATATTTATAAGGGTATGCAAGCAAATGGCAATTTGGAAAGGGTATTCATGTAAAATCCGATATTTAGGAGGGTATTCATACAAACAATCTTTATTTTTTTGGATTAAAGTGGGTTGTTTGTTCAAGCACAACCCCAACCTTATACCGAGTTACTAAAGTAAAGGTAGTCCTCACACTCTCAACCAGAAAAAAGTAGAGATAGGTTATGAGAATTCAGACCCATCCATTAAAAAAACAGAAGCACACACGAACTGAGCTCAAAGAAACAATCAGGACCAGCACTTAGCTGGGCCTTTCTTTATTTTATTTTAATAAACAAAAAATAAAAATTTTGTTGCTATTTTTAAACTTTGAAATATATATATATATATATATATATATATATATTAAACAAATACGGTGATGGCAATAG
This sequence comes from Phoenix dactylifera, assembly GCF_009389715.1. Classification (NCBI taxonomy): domain Eukaryota; kingdom Viridiplantae; phylum Streptophyta; class Magnoliopsida; order Arecales; family Arecaceae; genus Phoenix; species Phoenix dactylifera. The sequence goes on along the minus strand of NC_052401.1, from coordinate 7,806,047 downwards.
AAATGGTGGTAGCTAGAGCAGAATCAGCTAAAATGATAGTGATGTTGGTAGCAAGCCGGATGACGGTATAGAGAAGGTGACGGCAATCAAGATAATAGTATGGACGAGGAGGTAATGATAGTGTCGGAAATGGCAATAGTGGTGACAACTAAGGTGAACACCAACAATGTGACCAGCGCAATGATGATGGCAGCGACAATATGCTGGAAATAGTGACGGCAACAAGAGTAGCGATGACACGGTCACTGTGACAACGAAATAAACTGATGAATATTACTTTTAGAGCATTTATTTTTTCAAAATGCACTAGAACTCGGAATTTTCCTATGTTCTATATTTAAAGTGTTAAATATGCGCTTGTGGAGCTTAGTGTGGTTGCACCTGGTGGGCGGAGGGGCCAAGAAAAAAAAATAAAGAGCCACCTATTGCCATTTTCAGAACACCACATACATCCCCCGATAATAAAAAAAAAAAAACTAGCAACAACGGCACTTGACTGAACGTAAACTTTGTTTAATCGAGATCTCACAAGCACTGTTCACAATCGCCCGTGGGATTGCGGTTGCAAAAGTCCACAGGATCGTGATTGCGATTCCGATAGAAGAGAAAGAAAACAGAGATGATAGTGTAATTTTAAAATTTTATTTTATTTTTAATTAATATAAATATGATTTTTCTTAACACCATTAGAAAAACTATTATATTAGGGGCATTTGTACAATAATAAAGTTTTACGAGGGTATACATGCAACTATAAATTTTGAAGGGGTATTCATGTAAACTCTGATATTTAGAAGAGTATCCATGCAAAAAAATCCAAAAAAAAACTCACCAAAATATTTTTTTCTCAAAAAATATTTTTAAAAAATATAATGTGTGAAAAAATAATTTTGGCATATTTGAATAATATAAAAAATAATCTATTTCAGAATGACTTATGTTTGGTTGAGCATCTATTTTCATAAAAAAGTTGTATGAAATATCTATTATATTCTTGATAAAGAAAAAGATCTTACCCATTGATTTTGATGGCTTAAGGATATTTTTGAAAAAAAAAGAACCCAATTTCTAACCGGGGGAAAGTTGCTTTTTCATGTCTTTTATAGATATTTTCTTTCATGAAATATGAGAATTTTATTTTTATAGAATACTAGTTTTCTATCTCTCTTGTTTAAAAACTTTAGCTAAACAAGAGGTATTCTTTTTTTTTACCATTGACCACTCTTTTCTCCCTTGTTTTTCCGCAAATCAAATAAGTTCTGAGAGAGAGACCACGAAGAGCCTATGATGCTGAGCATAGGAAACGCCTACCAGGTATATAAGACCTCGCCCAACTTTTTTTTAGGGTTTCCTGTTGAAGATTTATGTATTCTATGAAAACTTTGTTCTAATGTTCAAATATGTCCTCCCGTTGGAGGAAGTGTTTCCTATCTTAACCAGAACTTGGAGGTAGGGTACGCTATGAAATGTCTGAAATGTCGATGTAACCGAAGGGATTTGGAAAGTGAAAAAAAAGATTTAATTTCTCAGAAATACCTATTTCGCTCCTTAGAAAAATGGTTTAATCCAAATGGTTCAATGAGTTTTTATGCAAATATAGGTCAAATGACTTTTGCGTACTCCCTCTTATTCCACTTCTAAACTCATGTTTCTTTGCGAATTTATCACAAAAATACTTGGTGTATAATGCATTTCAATTATGCGACAACCATCGTTCGCTCTGAATAATATAAGTTATTGCAAAGCTAGGTTGTAACACATGATGTTGTTTGAGATTTAATTGTCAAGAATAATGTTTGTAAAGATGTTTGCGCATTCCTTTAGTAATTGAGCTCCATGCTCAAATCTCAAGTCTTAAAAATATGATAGATTTTAGGATGCCATCGTCATTTTTTTTGTTCTTATTGTTGCTTTCATCATTATCTTGGTCTACTAAATGAAGCATATATATCTGGTCTTTAGTGCAATATACAGGAGCTTGATTGTTAATTTGAGGTCAAAATAGACTCACTCTTGACAAATTAAAAGAGAATGTGAGTCTCAGTCGCCAAGATTTTCTAAGGAGTAAAATTTTTAAAGTTAATAAATTCGATATATTTTTACCGGTGAATATAATTTAGGCAACTAAAATAGATGTTATAATCCTCAACTCAAGTGAGCAAGTCACCAAGCTTTTGTTGCACGATTTCAAGTTTTGTTACATTTGTTGCCCGATCAAGGTTAGTCCAAGCTATTTCGACAACAAAAGGATCCCTCCACAGTTTTTTTTTTCTTCTCTTTTTTCTCTTAAGCATGTTGAAAAAAGAAGATTAGCTTTCCACCAAAAAAAAGAAGAAAGAGAGAGAGGATTGTGGTATATTCATCAAGCATGTTGCAATTCCATGTAGGGGTGTCAATTAGCTTGGTCTTTTTCCAGGGTGAGTCCTGGGCTAGAAATAGGCCCAATTCTTGTGATCCTGGCCCATTTTAGGCCCAATTACCTGGAGAAGGATGCTGCCATGTTCAAGCTAAATGGGGCTTTTGGCTTGAGAACTAGGGCATGTACTTTTTCTTTCTTAATTTTCTTGAAGGTCCTTGATAGAGATAGCTGTGATGGGGGCTTACATGATCAAACTTCAAGCTAGTTGCATTAATTCTATTAAGGATGGTAGTTTTTTTTTTTTGGTAGGTGATTGCAAAAGTCCTGAAGGGAGAATATTTATAAGAAGATGGAGATGGAGCAAAGGTTATGTTCTTGATACCAGCTTGGTTTTGCATGACAAGTTCTAAAAATGAGGGGCTTGCGATGCATGGTGAGAGAATAGCTTTGGAACTTTAAAGATACCTGGGCTTGGCGGAAAAACATTGGTGAAACTAGCTGGCTTCTCCCCTAATTATTATTTTTTATTTCTTCTACACAACCTGATGTGAATCAAAAAGGGGAAATAAGAGAGAGGATGATTAACAGGGTGAAAGCGAGCTAGCCGACTCTTAATACCAATGTAAATTAATAAGGAAGTGTGTGGAAGCTTACCTCGATCACTTTGCCTTTCAAGCATATGTCATGACGTTATTGGTTCTCTTCTGAAGTTGTCGAATCTCATCACCGGATCAGCAGAGCACGCTATTGCTCTTTGGACGAGCTACGAGAGATTATTCATTGGTCTCCACACCTCAAAATTTTGGGTGTTAGTTGGAGACCCTAGAGTAAAATACACTATTTCGATACCGGATCCTATACTGGTACCATATTATTGTAATATCGGTATGCTCGGTATCGGTATGGTCGGTATGTACTGGTATTGATCAAATTTTATTCTAGAAAAAATAAAGAATGAGAACAAAAGAGAGGAGAGATGAAGAGCATTTGGTGATTCACTGTATGCCTTAGAATGTTTACAGTGGAATCTTATTCAATATGGGGCTCAAACATACCTCAAATATGACCCAGATTCCTCTCGTTCGTCCAAGTTCACATTCTATATTGGCTAAGCTCATTTGCAACTCAATTCCCCTTCAAAACATGAGATACAGTGAATTGACCACCAGACACACAGTCATGTATCGAATATGAAAAATATAGGGATGGACGGCAGAAAGTTCCATTTTGTAACCAAACTTGACATTTATTCTTATTTATATTCATGCAATTTACTTTATATTGAATACCACAGTTCTCTATGCCCTAGGCTTTTTTTTTGTCAATCTTGCATTGTAATCCAAGAGACAATATAAAAAAACTCAAAATTTATCTTTTTTGGTCGAAAAGATTTATAAGTAATGCAGCTACATAATTGAGGAATTTTCTTTTAAATACTTTCAACCTTTAAACTTTGATGAAGGTTGGATTGGATCTAAAGCTTCTATAATTCTAGTAACAATCTTTATCAAAAAAAAAATTCAAATTTTTTTTAAAGATGGGTTAGATGGTATTTAGATCTTTACTGACACCTACCTTTTTATGCATTACACTAATCTCTGATTGTCCCGTAGAAGTGGTGGGCTCGGTAGCAATCAACATGCATGATCAATAGCATTACTTGACAATTTTACAGCTTAGAAATTGATCGATGCCACAATATATAAAAATCTACATCATTCCCTTATTAACACATACGAGACACACCTATACTGTGACTTTATACATCTGTTTTGTAACAAAACCTCTTACTTGGCTATCCAACCAACATGGCATATGATTAAGAAGTAAAAGCTCGTCACAATACTTAGTAAAACTCGATGTAGACATGGACATAGGCGGAAAAATTATGGCAACGTTTCGGAGACCACAAGGAAAAGACCTAAGAAAAGTCCAGGATCAGTCATTTTCTCACACCTTTCCATCCAAATTCCCACCGAGCAGCAGAATTCATCAACTTTGTGCTTAAGATTTTTTTTTTTTTGTCTGTTCCAAGAGTTTTGGGGACGTGTCAGGACTGCGGCTCGTGGGGAGCCATGTAATGTCACAATTAAAAAAAAAAAAAAACTCTTGAAACAAAATCTTTTGTATTGCCGTAATGCTTACGTGTCATCTCCCTATTCCCTCCCTCCGGATACACGCTGCTCTATCACCGCTTCTTCTCCGTCGGAGTAAGAAACCAGCAAACGGTCAAAGTAATTCCGGTCAACGTATTCTCCGAAGATGCCACGTGGCACATCCTAGCGACCCGGGGGATCGCAACTACGTAACGTCCAACGTAGAGGCACCAAACCGCGCGACTCCATCGAAATCTCTCCTTTTGACCCATCCGACCGTTGAAACCCAACTGCACGAATCTCGATGAGAATATCTCCCCTTTGAACCCAATCCCATCCTTTGGAAACCCTACGGGCACAAAGGCCGACTTCCTATTTTGTCGGACAGCTGTAATTTACGAATAGGAAACAGTCAGTTGTGCAAGAATCATTCATCGACACGTTGTCACTTTGATGTGCTGTTAGGCAACTTAATGATTTCGAGTCATATCCTGTTTGAGTTCGAACAGCTGATTTCTGACAATGCTTCAGGTCACACCCACAAGATTCCCTATTCCAGGGTAAGCTATGCTCTATTCTGTTCCAGCGTTAGGAGCAGCTGTGAGTGACAAACAGGAAGCATTTCATGTTGAAATCAGTCGGTGCCACGCGTAGTATGTACTGTTTTCGTGAAGAGTTTCCTCTCTAGATTCAGATAGCTGATCTTGGAATTTCCTTTTTCGCTAACGGTTTCAGTGTGGGAACGCACAACAAAGCGGTCAAAAGTCAAACATCTCCAGCTGTAACCAACCACTCGTGTGATAAAAGAAAAGAAAAATAAAAAAATCCCAACGGATACCCGGTTATTATCCTGTCCCGGCGGCACGATCGCCAACGCCATCCTATAATAATCCGCCACGTGTCCTTCGTCTTCATCCGGTCCGCTATAACGGGGGCTCTCTCTCTCTCTTTCTCCCTCTATTTCTCTCTCTATCTCTCCAAGGAAGGGTAGAGAGAAGAAAATTAGAGAAACGGGAAGGGAGAAGAAGCCCTAGAGAGAGGAGGAGGCGATGGGAAAGCTTCTCTGCGACTCGAGCGCCGTCGCCGATACCCTAAAGCCCTCGCCGCCCCTCCTCCAATGGCCGGAGATCCCACCCCCTGCCTCCACGATTCCGCCGGCGGAGGCGGATCCGGCTACCACCGCTGCCGCCGCATGGGGGGCCGTGTCCGGGCTGGAGCAGCAGCAGCGGCGGCACTTGGAGAAGATCCACGCGCGGGGGGTGTTCTGGCGGAATCCCCAGGACGCGTCGGCGCCGGGGACGGTTTTCCGGCTGGAGCACGGCGGTGAGGTTGAGGCGGACGGGAACTGCCTGTTTACCGCGGCAGGGAGGGCGATGGGGACGGCGGCGAAGGGGATGGGACCGCGGGAACTGAGGCAGCGGACGGTGCGGCGGTTCCTAGAGGACCACGGATCGGGGGAAAGGGAAGGGAGGGAGGCGGTAGATGCGGCGATCCGGCACCTCTACTCTCCGGATCTGAAGGCCGGTTGGGGGATCCACGTGGTCCAGGAGGTGAAGCTCCTCGCGAGGAAGGTGGATCGGGAGGGCCTGGAAGCCGCCATCCAAGAGCTCGTAGATTTGGGGCTCCACAGGTACCAATCTTGATCTTGAGACGTTATTAACTCACTTTTTCTTTTCTAATTTTAAATTTAAATTTCATTTCTTGCATCCATTTTTTTCCATTATTTTTCCTTGCCTTTAGATCTATCTGTAGTTGTTTGTTTTTATTTCAATTTTTTTGGAACTACATGATATATTCATGGGTTCAGATGATGCTATGGTTCTTTTATAGTAATATATTTTTCTTTTAAAATTTAAAATGCTCGCTCTAATCTCGGATCTGGACAGTATGAACGTGTAGGACTTGGGCAGTTCTTCAAAACTGATTTGATACTAATTTGACATAAGATCTTTAGCTAAAAAAAATGAAATTAATTGTAACCCTGAACCGCTTTAACAGAAGGGGTGCGTCGAATTTTTAACCTTTAGCTACTTCAGGAAGTCCACATTTGTATAAGCAAAGATTTTTATCAAATTTTATGCACCCTACTTTTAATATATTTCAGGATTGTGGTTTACACTTATACCGAGAGAGAGAGAGAGAGAGAGAGAGAGAGAGAGAGAGAGAGAGTTGCAAGAAACTGATATTTAAAATTATTGTGGCATGCTGCCTGGATGTACTTTATAGTGACTACAAATGTTTCTTTCATTGGGAGTGCCAATTGATTGAGTTGGTAACATTCGAGTCATTGGTTTGATCCCCTTCTCAATCTGATTTTCAGCCAGGATCCCACTTGTTTTTCAGGAAAAAAAAATCATTGAAGTGGGTTATGTAACAAAAGCATGCAGGGACCACATAACAAGGAGATTTGGTGCGTGTCATGTAGAGTGTGGGTGGATTTCTTATATAAAAACATGTAGGCATGTAATGCTGAAGCTGTTTCAATGGCAAAGCATACATGAATTATCTAGCCTTTTTGCAGCTTGTGCTCAGCATGTAACTATGAATGATGATTAGTGGTTCCTTTTGTAAATCAAAATTAAGGAGTTTTGTAGGTTAGTACTAGTTGAAGCTAATGTTTTAGCATTAGAGTTGGAGAATAAATTACTCAAGATGCGGTGTGGAGGATTTGTTTTAATAAATGCTCTCCCTTTTGTAGTAAAAAATAATTTACAGAAGATGATGCCTTAGATTTGGACAAGATAATCAAAGTATAAACTGTAGGTCAAATCTAATTTTGTAAGGGTTGGTTGTTAATAGTAATTTTGTATAAGTTGAATAATTCCGTTATAATGACCACTAACAATTTTGCAACCTCTTTTGCATTAGTCACATATAAAACATTATATAAATATTAATCATTAAATATATAGCATGCCCACCATAATTATGGAATGCAATAGCTATATTTGTTATCAAAATTTTAAATCCTGTGAGACGGGGGTGTCCCTATTTCTCTATTGGACGGGATGCCCCGCTATTATGGCCTTTCTTGTAGGTACTCTCCATCTGTATTTCTTTCTTCCCTTATTTGTTTTTTTTTCTTCTTCCTTTCCTTTCTCTATCTTCTACCTTGGTTTCGTTTCTTTTTCCCTTTTTCTTTTCATCTTCTCTCTTCCCTTTTTTTTCTTCTTTCTTTCTTTTTTTTCTTCTTTCTTTCTTTTTTTTCCATTCTTCCATTTCTTTCTTCTTTTTCTTTGCCCCTCCTTCATTTCTTTCGTTTTTCTTTTTCTTTCCTTCTATTTTTTTTCCTTTTCTTTTCCCTTCCTTCCTTTCTTTCTTTCCTTTTCTTCTTCTTTCCATTCTTTCTTTATTTCCTCTTTTTTCTTGCATGGATGGGTTTGAGAGCCCCCGTCCTACCTATATTTACCAAATTGGTTGCTATTAATTAATTAATGTTTGAAAGTTGTAATAGTAATTTTTTGAATTTATGTATGATAATATTCATCGAAGACTTAGTATTTATGACATTGTTATCCTGTTAGTATAAGTTATTCCATGTTACTATAACTGTAACATATAGTGATATTTTATTCAACCAAATTTTATTTTTTTACCCATTATAATAGTCCTGAATGGATCATAATAGATTTGGTGCATGACTTGGTTGTGTGAATAACTGCATCTTGGTTGCATGCTGTATATTGGGCATGATTACAACAAAGTATGGAAATTTCAAAACATGGTTGCTAAGCATTTAGTTGCTGGTATAATCATCTAAAAACAAGGGCTAAAAAATGGGCCAATTGATTGCATGAACTGCAGTTTTGGACTCTTTTGACTTTCTTAAAGCACAGACATGCATGCACGCACTCTCCTTTCTTTCGCATATTATCTTTCCCTTGATTCTTTTTGCATGATCTGAAGTGAATTTGTCCATAGTACTAAGGTGTAGACATCATAAATTGGCAAAATATGGACAGAGACCATAGTACGATAATCCACGCTCAAAGAATGGGCGAATCAGCAGGGTAATCGGTTTACATTGTTACCTTCATATGAATAATTGAGAGATCAAAGCAGTTACTGAAAACTAGAAAATTATTATGACTTGTAACATACCATGCCCTTTTAATTTCCATTCTATAGTGTGCCATTTTATAAAATTATGGTTCTTGATTGGCTTCATATCCAGTGTTCTTCTCCCTCATTAACACATTCTTCTATGATACAGTGGCCTAAAAGAAAGCTTCGGTTGAATCTTTCTTCAAATTTTCAAGCAGTTATGTTGCAGTGTAATTATCAACAACAGGTTATCATTATTATATCCAACATTGGTTGCAGGGAAGTTGCAGCAGAATCTATTTATAAGGAGAGATGCATTGCTGTGAATGATGGGCCTAGTTGGGCAAAGTATATGTCCATCTCTGGCTCTCAAGAAGATGAACACGACATAATCACTTTGCAGTATACAGAAGAGGGCTTGTTAAGCGTAGATGAGAACTGGGATGGCCATGCTGCAGCTTTTGGGGATGACATTGCAATTGAGAGCTTGGCAACAGAGTTCAAGCGAGAAGTTTATGTGGTGAGTGTATGATAATAATATTCTTCTCATCTTGCATTCTTTTTGTTTTTTAAATGAAAGTCCGTGCACCTGGGATATATTCATGTGCATGTGTGTGTTGTGCTTTTGTACTTGTGTTGGTTTTTATGAGATGGAAAAGTTTTTATTCCATGTTGTTTGATATTTGTTAGATATTGCATTGTTTTGCTGACTCTGGTGTTACTGATATATGTATCTCTGTAAAGTATGCCTAGCTCTAATTAATAGTGTTGCACATGTACAAGAAAGGGTAAATGAGAGACCAGTCATGTACCTTTCTTCATTTTGATCTCCAAGCATTTTCCTTGGCATCAAAAAGCAGGTGGAACAGAAATTTAAATGACAAGTCTATAGATTTTATTTTCCAAATAAAATGATAAAAAAAATCAATTAAAAAGATATGTCATAAAAGATGAACATGAGGATTGGAAAGCTTATTTGTTTCAACAGTAACATGGAATGGCTGTTGTTTTAAGTTATTCTATACTGGATTCACTTCCACTGTCCATATTGAATGCAGGAATCTTTGTCAAATTTCATTAGTCTCATCTCTTGCTTTTTTCTCATGTATTTACTGTGAACTCCCTATCTTCCAGATCTTGTATTCGGTCATTATAGAAAGTGATCATATATATAATGTTGCATCTGGTATTAGAGTGAAGTAGTGTTGGTGAGAAGAGGGAACACCTTTCTTGTTTAGCAAGATCATCATAAGGTGTTGCTTGTTAGCAAGTCATTAAGGTGTTTCTTGTTTAGCAATGAATAATGTTGATCAGGAGAAACTTGAGTTGAAGGTGATGATCTTGATTAAGTGTTCTTGTTGAGGAAAATCTAGAAGTTTGGAAAAGTATACAAAGTGTTTCTTCCTTTTGCTACCATTTTTGTCATTGTATGAGCTTTTATGACCACGGTTGTAACTAGAAGCAAACCATTGAAATGAAGGAGGTAAAAAAGTGATAAGCTGGACATTTGATTTTAAAGAAATAGTGAAGATTTGTGGTCATAAAATTAATTAAGAAGATCAAAAAAATTATGGTGAAACGAAGAGAAGTCTACTGAACTTGAAGGACAGAAAAGTCTGATGTTAAATTTTGCAAGGTCCTTAGAAAGAGAGTGCAAAGCTTAAGGAGCCTGCATAAAATGCCAAGTTGGTTGACCATGAAATCCAGGTACCTATTATGACTTCTTATGAATCCTTGTTTATAATGCGTATTCGTGAATTTGTAATGTTAATGATGCAGTCCTTATGGTGAGAGTAATGCAATGTAGAATGCTTAACAATATGACAACAACTTGTAGCTGTCAAGTTTCAGATGACTATTACATCACTGATGGCATTAAGTTTGCTTGGTCATATTACTGGTCAAATGGACACAGTCGTGAAGCATTGATTACGATGAAATTGGGTAAAATGCAAAGCACTTTGATCGTAATTGTCATGTAAAATGCAAATAAATCCATCCCTACCATCTTAAATCATATATACTTCATGTAAAATATTGCATGTTTGGTGAATAATGCAAGTTGAGTTTTAGATCTTTATTTAATAGACTAGAAGCCTGCTCATAGGTAGGAGTGTACTTACAGAGTTGGTGTATGATGGTGCAATGTATGTGTGAATATTTCTAGTTTTTCAAGCATCTTGGGCATTTATTGTCTAAAATTTCCAAGTCATGCTCAAAAGAATGGATACACAATAATTTTGAGGCAAAATATGTGGCTTGTTAGATTATCGACATTTTTGGTGACAATTAAATGAAAGATTTAGCAAATAGTCTGGAGTAGACATGTAGTTCATAGTTCATCGTAGATTTTAGGTGTTTTAATGTATGTGCAAAAAGGATAATGCACCTAGATTGATGCCTTATAATTAGCCTTACGTTACTGGTATGAAGGTCAAAAGGTCAGAGGCTATGGGGCCTAATGATAAAAGATAGCCATCAACAAAGTGGCTATTTGATTGGAGTTGCATGTCTAAGAAAACCAATTAAGACACTCGGGAAGGATGCTTGATGGCTTGTTCAATTTGACATCTCATTGTGAGGCGGTTCAACGTAGGCTTGTTTCTCATTGGTTCCAATGAAGATTGACAAAGTACAGTGAAGAGGGCATCATATTATACACGTCTCAGATTCATTGTAATTGGCATGGTTTTTGTGTGTGTGTGTGTGTGTTTGTTTTTTTTAAACTTTGTCGTGGATTAGACTGACCATCTTCCTCTGAAAAGGCATTTAAGGATAACAACGGTGCCGAGTAAAAGAGTGTTAAAGTGAACAATTTTGATAGTATTGTTTAAAAGGAAATATACAGCTGGACAGATATGTTACAGTGAACAATGTGATTTCCAACTATCGTGTTAAAATGTCTAGAAAATTGGGTGTCTTTCCATTTTTGGCAAACAATTTGAATCTTATTGTTTAAAGAGATACACGCTGGCTCAAAAAATGTTAAAATGAACAATATTTCTTTGCTCCAACATTGTTCTTTTTCTATGTATATGCACACACATGTGGGTATATCTTCTGTAAATTTCATTTACTTTTTTATGTTATCAGGTTCAAGCACATGGTTCAGATGCAATGGTTGATGAAGACAATTGTGTCTTCTTTCTCCCACACCAACCTAGGGGTCAGATTTGTGGACCTCCAATTTTTCTGTTTATGAAAGGCACAGGTATGTAGCCATTTCTTGCCATTTTAGTGCAACTAATTTTGCAGGTGATCATTATCATTGTATCATATATTGTTCTTAAAACAATAAAATTAAGCCCTATTGTTGTCAGATTTCCTCATATGAGCTTGATAGATTCTTCTAGCACAAACTTCGGAGTATTTATTTAGAACTTGCCTCTGCTTCTTAATTCTTTTGATGTACTAACTCAGCTTCGAGTCATTCGTCATATAATGCAAGCATAGTTTATCAAGAGTGAGTGTAGCAAAATTAGAGTTATATTTTGATCTCTAAAATTTCTCAGCTTTGACATGACATCTACATCCAAATTTATTTATAAAAGCTCTTACAACTACCAAACAAGGGATTTTGGTTACTTAACTATATTTGGTCACACTTTGCATGCGCCTAGGTGCTTCTGCCTCCAAAATGTTTGAGTTTTGGCTTAGCTTTTCTTGCATCAGACCCATGCCTGCACCTCTGAACATAAATTATCTGCACATTAGTCAAGTTTCTTCGAGTCTCGCTAGCACAAATATAGTAGTTTGTAGTATCATTAGCCTTAAGCCTTCTAGGTAACGGCAAGTGCTTCTATTGCTTATTGATATGTGCAGACAATTTTTCTGGCTACCTTGTGCACAGGCTTTGCACACTTCCCTTTCGTTCACTTTATAGACTGGACAACTAAATTTACATATACATGTTTTGTTGCTTGTTTATAGTTCATAATAGATTGCATCACATCTGAATATCGTTTGCTAAGCCATTGTGTACTTGAAATTGGGCAAGTTCTTTATTTATTCTTTTTGTTTTGTAAAAGGGAATGGGTAATGTTTACGTATTAAACATAGATAAAACTATCAAGGTTTACGCCAGTCAAATAAATGGTGAAAAATATGCTATATAATGCTATACCCTACACCCCCCCCCCCCCCCCCCCCCCTCTCCTCCTCCTCCTCCTTGGATACCATACTGGAAACTATCAAGTTTTACACCGGTCAAATAAATTAAAAATAAAAATGAGTGGTGACAAATATGCTATATAATGCTATATCCACTCCCCCCCCCCTCCTCTCTCCTCTTTTCTTTCATGGATACCATCCTGGAAAAGTTGTGAAGATATTTAGTATAAAGCAAGTATCTACCATGCAGATCTCCTTCTCCTAGTTATATTATATATTTCTGGTTATCTGATTCCTTGTCAAAAGTCAGAAATTAAAGTTTTGCTGTTTATGTTTTGATCAGTTTTGAAATTTACAGGCTGGTGTGGTGCCGGAGCTGACCATTATGAACCTTTGGTAGCTAGTCCTATTCCTCTTATTTCCAAGGAGAAGGCTGCTGTTATACTCTGAGGATACTGATTATGCAGTGACGAGAGATGGATCAAGATTTTTTTTATGTTGGAAATTGTCAACCAATTAGGATTGAATGAGAATTCTTATTGCATACCTATTTTTTGACGTGATCCACTTTGGATCCACACTGACTCTAACCTGCAGGGCCTTTACCTGCTTTTGAGAGACCTCTTAGTGCCTGTGTAACAGTATTTCTAGCTTCGGTTGGCGAGAGAGTATTTTCGAGTTATTAGATGGTTAATTTTTTCCTGCTGTACTGGGTTTTCTGAGTGTTTCAGATCAGTCCATCGGAGCTGTTTCTCTTTTTAAGAAAATTTCGTCTCTATTAATTGATAGAATTGGTTAATTTTTTTGTTGTCAAATACTTATATTTCTTTACAATTTTGTTAGAAGCTTTGGCCATCGTGAGTGTAGGCTAATGATAAACTTTGATGCAAAAAGTTGTCATGAACAAGTACACATGGCTCTGTGGGCATGGGTTTCTCAAACTGCCTTGCGTTTTCTAGGTATGTTTTATGCCTCATCCGTTACTGTGGATGTTGATTCATCTGAAGTTAGGAGGGTCTCTGCATGAAATTGAAGGTTTGTAAACTGCTGTGGCTGCTCGTCCATGGACTTATAACTGATGGCATTGTTTGAAAATTTAACTGCCAAAATGTCTAAGCTCTATTTTTCATTCAGATTTTGCCTCGCCTGATTGAGTATGATGATAGGGGTTTACCTTCTTTGGAGTCTCTGACCTCTCTGCTTATCAAAAGAAAAAAAAAAGAAAAAGACTGGGATATAGGTTGGTCCAGAGTCTATGATTACGGATTGTTTATTTGTTGTTGTAATATCTGTAATATTGAGAAACGTTTTAGCGTTTAGCTTGCCACTGGTGATTGATGCCACTGAAGAGGTACAAAATTGATGTGGTTTTCATTTCATGAACTCTTATGCTGTTTGGTAGGTTGATGGTAACAGTCGGGCCTCGCCTACTACTCGGCCATCACCGATCTTTGCATCTATGATTTAGCCAATAACCAATTTTTGCATTGGATTTGTCTGGTGATTTTTTTCTTTTTAATAGTTTGCATCGTTCTGATTTACAAACTCAGACCACCACGAGCTAATTTTAATGCAGTTTCTAAAGCCTTGTACGCATGGTGAGAAGAACCCTAATTATTTGAACCTACAAGATTCCACGAAAAAAGTGTCGCCTTCTTGCAATTCTAAATGGATGTTTTTGTTCTGTTTATTGGCACCATTACAATTCTCGAATGTTTTTGTAATGCTTAGGTATCCGTTGTGGCCAACTAATAGTTTTCTTGGCCATGGCCGATGGCCTACTAGTAGTTCCCTTAGGCTGGTCATGCCGCAAGGGTCAGATACGATAAACCTTAAATATGTGTGTGTATATATATATATATATTTGTATATCATAAGAGTGCTTCACATCAATGAGGATATATAGAGTGAATAGTTTAAGCTCCATTTGATAGAGTTATTGGTAGTAGAGCTTTCAAAATTAGAGTTTTTTAAAGTATAGTTTTTCTAAAAAATTATTTGCTGTTTGGTAACTACATTTCTAAAATGCCGTGGAAGGTAAACAATCTGAGAAAATGCTTTTAGTATGATGAAATTACTATAAAAAATATTGTATAATATTATACAACAGAGCATAATAAGATATAATATATATTAATAAATAAATATATAATTTAATATGAGATTACTATAATATATTATAATATTATTATAATATAGTAATATAATATTATATACTATAGCATAATAATATAATATAATTTGATATTATATAATATAACATATAATGTATTATGATATAATGTAATATAATATTATATTTATAGTAGAATATAATAATAAAGGTGTAAAATATTATAATTATTATCATTATATATTAATATTTTTTTTAATATAATATTTTTAGGAACTAATTTTTGTGTTTCTTGTTTTTTATTAGGATTTCTGCTGATTTTTGTAATACAAAGGAATATTTTCTGTAATTATGATATTTTCTTATTGGTATTTTGGTCCCAAAAAATAAAAGAAAAATTATAAACCAAAACAACTTTCTGACATATACTAAAAGTGTTTTTTCGAAAAAACTCTATTTTGGAGCTTTTCTCAAGAAGCTGTTTTAGCTTTTCCACAAAGCTAAAACACCTTTCTGATTTTTTTTATCAAACATCTTTATTCTATCCAAAAGTACTTTTGGAGGGTCAGAAAGTGCTTTCCGGCCCACCAAAAGCTCTTCCAAATAGGGCCTCAATGTAAGGTCCGAAAAAATAGTTTCTCTTTTTTATGTACCAACAATATTAATTCTTTGCCATCTCTACCCACAAGGAAAGCAAAAGTTGTCGTGCCTCAAGCTCGGAGCACGTCAGACGCTGCACGCATGTACGGCGAATCATACAGGCATGCAAGGCTGCAGATCATATCAAAGCAATGATAAATTTCTGATTTTTTTAAATCAATAATATACTCAAAGCAATCTTCCAAAGTTTCAAAATAATGTATGACAAGATAAATCAATTATTATAACTAGTCTATTTAAAATGCCAATAACTGAAAGAAATCTTTAGAAATCTAGTGCACTTCCCAATCCCGTGCGATCATGCATCTGGATCTGAAAAACAGATAAAATATAATAATGAGCTATACTAGCCTAGTAAGCAACATAATACCCTAGAGTGGGGTCAAAGCATAACAGATAATTAATCAAAATAAAAAATAATGATTGGAAATTAAATCACAAATAAGTATATTTTTTTTGAAATTTATTAAGTATTTTTATAAAAACTCTGATACTAAAGTCTCAACATAAATTGGTTAAAGCCACGTAACCCAGTGGCATGGGTTGCATAAAGTGCCAAATCGACTATTATTAACTACTAGTGGCAACAGTGTCCAAATCTACTATTATTAATCACCGGTGGTAACGGTGTCATAATCTACTATTCTTATCATTGGTGGCACGGTGTTGAAACTAGTTTTTCACATATACAAGTCGATAGGGCCAACGAATAATCTCCATTACTGGAGCCAGAACAGATCATAGCTATGCTGAGAATATATACATATAAAAATAGATTTCATAAGTTGCCCAGTCATATTTTACAGATTTTATAGTATATAACAAAATTTTAAAATAATATTTAGCATATTTGAGCCATTTTACTAAGTACAAAATATATTTCAAAATTAATCCACTAATAATTACTTTGCCAAATACTTTGGAAAATATACTTTGAAGTATTAAGTTGCTTACCTCGTTTTGCTTTAAATCGTACTTCAGAAAAACGGATCAGATGCACCTGTTTAATATTATTAAAATATTATTAATTTTAATATTATTCCAAAAGTCAAAATTAAACACTACTATCTCATGCCCCCAGATCAGGTTGGTCGGGTAACGGTGCCTGACTACTCAGGTTAGTCCGAGCCAAGAGTATTTAATGGGTCAAATAAAGATCAAAAGTAGTTAAATCTAGCTGGGGCTGAAGTCAGGGCTGGTCTACTTCCCAGGGACTGAGGCGGTTCAGGATCTCTAAACTGGGTCAACTTGGATTTGAGCAACAGGAAGAAAATGGCTTACACTAGGATCCTCGAGCATGTCTAGAGAGAGAAAAAGGAGAGGAGAGATAATCTTAGCTTGGATTTGGATTTGGTTTGATCCTGGTCTTGGGCTTGGTCTGAGTGGTTCGGATCGACATTTAGAAAAAAGGTCTAGATCTGGTCAGAATGTGGGCTTGCTTAGAGGGAGAAAGAGATACACAATCTAAGTCTAATTGAGCTTTTGGGCTTGATCCACTTAGTTAGGTTCAATCAGAGGCTTGGCCTACTTAGTCCGGTTTGACCAAAATCAGAAAAGAGATATTTGGCCTAGGTAAACCTGGAACAATCAATGTATCTAGTCCATAATGAACGGACTCGGCCCACAATGGATGAATAGGGCCCGGAAGAAATATGACCCATAATGAATGAACAGGGCCAAAAGGAATACAACCCATAATAGATGAGCAGGGCTCAAAATTAATATGACCCACAATGAACACTGCACTAATAGGGTGAACAGGGCCCAAAAGGTATACGACCCATAATAGACACGACTCATAATAGACACGGCCCAACAGAATGAACAAGGCCCGAAGTCATCCCACGATGGACATGGCCCAACAAGGCCCAAATTTGGCCCACCAAAGGGCATGACCCAACAAGGACCAAGATGACTGAATTGGGCCCACACAATGGGTATGGCCCAACAGGGCCTAAAATGGCTGAACTGGTCCCAAATTTGGCCCGCAATGGGCATAGCTCAATAGGGCCTAAAATCACTAAGTTGGACCCAAATTGAATAGGGCCCAATTGAATGTTCACGGTCCAAAATAGATCACTGTGGGTGTCGGTATGCTTCATCCCGTTGAACAAGGAGGAAGAAGAGATAAAGGGAAGAGAGGGAAGGAGAAGCTGGCGGGGTGGCCATGTCCTGGTGGCTGGGGGCCATTGTCCGAAGAGAGGGAAGGAAAAGCTGGCGGGGTGGCCGGGGGCTGTTGTCTGGTCGATGGCCCTACCGACCGCATTGGCGGCCGGTAGCCGTTGTGACGACCGGCAAGAGGGAAGAGATCGACAGTAGTCCCGGTTTGGAGCCGGAATAGAGAAAGAAATTGGCCTCTATTTAACCAAAAGTAAAAGAACAGAGGGAAGGGAAGCTTACCGGTGAGTGGTGGAGAGGAGGGTTCTTGGTCGAGGGTGGCTCGGTCCGGCGGTCAAGCGGCGGCGGTGGCGGCACTTCCGGCAACGAGGAGAAATCAAAAAAAATAGGGCACTCGGATGACATAGAGGGAGAAGTGGGAGCTTTGGGCGGCGGCGCTCTGCTGGGGTGGCACGCCGACCACTGGAGAAGAAGGAGAAGGGGGGAGGGGAGGCTCGAAGATGATGGCTTGGTGGCAGAAAAAAGGTGGATTTATAACGGTTTCTGAATGGGATAGTGGCTTGTTCGCCGCTACGATTCCTGCGGCGGTTAAGCATGACTGGCGGCCATTCCTAGCGGCTATGGGGCTGCCGCGGTACGGCCGTGGGGCTACTGCGGAGTGGCCACGACACCTCCACCCCATCTAGCCTGAGGAAGGAGCAAGGGACCGCGATCACAATTTCCTGTTCCGTTTCTCTTTTGGGCCACCGACTTCAGCCCATTCTGGGCCTATTGTCACAAAAGTGGTCTCCAAAAAAAGCAATGGGACCGCAGAGGGTCAAGCATGGTGGCCTCTGATGGACTAAACAGGCAAGAGCAAACCTATTCGTTCATGGCCATCCATCTTAATACTTCGGTGTGTAGAGGTAGGACTTGAAGAACAGGGGTGGACTTGGCCATGGATGATCAGGAATCCAACGTCTGAGTGTGCTTGGAAATCATCAAAGCGAGTTTGGAAGCGAAAAATACTCCCAGCCTCCAATCGGATTGGATAGAAGATCGTTTCGATTTTATTATCTCAATTTAATTTAAAAAAAAAGATAATGATTTTTTTAATCCAGAAATTTACGTGTTGGAGTCTTGCTGGAACTAGGTTTCTTAATTTGAGAGAGATTACTTCAATGGTTAGGGTAGAAATTTATTCAGACACAAATATATGGATCAAGACCCTTTTGAAAGAAAAGGGTATTTCCGCCTCTGGATTACAAAATTAATAATATGGCAATCAAATCTTTACAATTTATAATCATCAAAATATATGCATAGTTTGATAGAATAATTGAAGATTTATTTGCATATCGATGATCAAGTAAGTCAACCAAGAGCCTAGAAAAAAACAAAGTCTAAAATGGTACATTGTGCTTTTTAACTTTACCAAGATAGGAGATTGGGTTGTTTATTTCGTAATCTATTAACTTACATAAACCTGAAGTGCGCAGGAATCATTGTTTTAATATTGTCACCTGAAACTTGATGTTTATTGGTATTTGGTAGACATATGTTCTCTTCATTTAGGATCTATTAATTTGTCAAATTTTGGTCCTATTTTGGATAGCTGAGATGATTTTAATTAGATCAAAACCCAACAAGGATCAAGTTTAGATAGTAGAGGAAAATATTTGGACAACTGAGACGAACTTCATTAAATCCAAAGATCAAATTATTTGTACTTATATATAGAGAGAGAGAGAGAGCGCCAAACTTGGCTACAATTGAGTAGATCTTAATTTAGATCTAGTCAGATATATAATAAATGATGAGAGTTCTACATCAATAATTGGAGCCGTTGGATGCAAGCTACTATTTTTAAATCACTTACGTACCAAAAATCATATAATTTAGAAACTCTAGCCTATGTATTGAGTGATCAAAAATTGAACCGTCTACATAAAATTAAATTATATGTTTTTTTTTATCACTTGATGTATATGTTATGGGTCTCTAAATCACATATTTTTTAAGTGTAAATAGTTTAAAAACAATAGATCACATCTAATGGCTTGCATCATTCTTGTGAAATTTTTTATAATATTCAACATAGGCATGACCAGATCTGAGTAGAGATTCACTCAAGTGTAACTAAATCTAGCTCTCTCTCTCTCTATATTATATATACATGCATGTATGCATATATATGTGTATATATATATATAATATATAATATAATATAATAATATATGCACTCTAGGCCTAGCACAAAGAATTTTGGATTTCAGACTAGGACAGGGTTCGAAATTTCTTTCAAAATTCTAGCTCAAGTTTGACCTAAGTCCGAACTTGTGCTCAATCAAAAGCCTGATTGGACTAGCCCGAATCTAAGTCTTGATTGGGCTCTAGTGCAAAATTAGAGAGGGGAAGGTAATTTTTTTTTTTTTGGGTGGGGGGAGAAAGATTAGGAGAGGGGGAGAGATTGGGAGAGGGACAGCGTGGAGAGAGAGAGTGGGATGGAGAGAGGGGGAGAGATGAGGGAGATGAGGGAGAGCAATGAGGGAGAGAGATCTGGTAGGAGAGAGCGGGGAGAGAGAAGAAAGAGATCAAGAGGAAGAAAGAAGATAGAGGAGAGATCTTGCTAGGAATGGGTTTTATTAGGCTTAAGCATCAGGCTAAGCCAAAAGGAGTGAAGCATCGGCCCGAGCACGGCCTAACATTTAATTGGGCTCTATTTTTAGGCCGAAGATCTACCAAATTAGTTTTAAGCCAAACTCACAGCTCAACCTATAACCATGCTAGCCCAGGCCCATTTCCAGGCTATGCTTTATAGATTAGGTTTGAAAATGGGTTCGGTATTGAGTCACCTGAAACTCGAATCATACCCGATACCATAGAACCCAACTTGCTTGACTTGATTATTGATTGGGTCATTTGAACTCTCAACCCAACTGACCCAACATATATCTGATTCAAATCGATTACCTGACCTGACCAGAACTTTACGCAGGGTACATTTGGTCTTTATGCTTTAGATTCGGCTCAGTTAATGAGATGCTAGGCGCATATGCTCATTTGGATTGATTGGGAAAATGAGCAAGTTACCTGCATAGAGATTTTTGATATTCACGGAAACGAAGGGCCCTAGCTTATTATTTCATGAAGTATGCTTAGAATGTTTCTTATCCTATCCTATTACAACTTAAGATAATTAAAATTATTTTTAAAATAAAATAAATTTATAGTCAAGGATCCGACTTTTATTGCATATCTGATGGATGGATATGATCCCACTATTAATAAAATATTTGGTATTAATTTGTTTTTTTCTTACTAGCATATTTTATTATTACCAACAAGAATTATATAAACTATAGAATACGCCAGGCTAATTCACAGGGAAGGAATAATTAATTGATGATACCGTTCTCACTCTCCTGAAAAAAAAGGAAAGAATAAAAAAAGACACTGATCCCATCAGCAAAATAAAAATTCATTCTACATAACAAAAAAGAAAAAAAGAAAATAAATTTGCAATCCCACGCCAACCCATTATCTTTTTGTCTAATAAACTTTACAAACAAGAGAAACTTTACAACCCCAACTCTTTTTATCTCATATGGCTTGTAGTCAATAGGGAGCTCAATGTCTACAAATGATTTCACAAGACCAGGGTTTGTTTGCTCAATTTGGCTGGACTTATTACACTAAGTTCTCTCTATCCTGGAACCATTAATGTTATATTACTCTCTCTCCTCACCCATAAGAAACTATAGTTCTTGCTTCGAGCCTCCTCTCCATGTTGAACTTTGCAATAAAGTCCTCTACCCTTCTGTTCAATTCCTCGGCAGGCAAGCCCGTCTCTTCCTCTTCATCCAACTCCTCACACTCTTTCTCCATCTCCACCACCACCTCCTCCTCCTCAACCCCATCACTTTTCTCTCTTTCCTGCTCCACTTCTTCAACTTCCTCCTTTGTCTCTTCAATCGAAGGGCCCCTCACACTCTCCTCCCTCGCACTACCTTCCTTCCCAATCTCCTCCTTTACACTTTCCACCACCTTAACTTCACCACTAGATAGATTTTGAATACTTCGCCTTCTTTCCACATACTCTTCGTATGTATCAGGCGTCGGCGGGGATTTGGAGAGCTTCGACTCGCCGACTAGGAAGATGATGATGATGTTGGAGACTATGAACAAGCACTTGGGCCTGCAGATGATGGCCCCAACGCTTGGGAGAGACACCAAGAAGAACTTCCTTATGGAGGAGAAAATGGTGGGAAGCGAATGGGGAATTGAGAGGAATAGACCAAGCATGACAACTGTTACACAGGATTGCATGAAGGTAGGGAGGGACTGCTTCCTCCTGTATCTCTTCATGGCTTGGAGCTTCTCTATCTTAATTGGGTCCATAGTGCTGAGGGGATTGGAGAAAGGCAAGTAGTAGTAGGGAAGTAAGTTGGATCGAGAGACACAGAGAGAGAGAGAGAGAGAGAGAGAGAGAGAGGCTTGTGAGGAGTAGGGAGAGGTAAGGGAAGGATCCCCATCCGACAGAACAAAGAGCAATGCAAGGAGAGAATTATATAGAGAAGATAAAGGTGGCATGCAGCAGATGCCAGCTTTAGTCCTCTTATTATTTGGCTCCCTTTAGCCTGCGGGGACACTTCGCAACTCGAGCATTGTCCACATGCACCTAATAATTTCTTTCTTTATTGCTTACTATGGGTCGGTGCCCAAGCTTTGCTAAAGAACGGGCATCATTAGCCCGTACATATAAGGGTGTTCCCTTTAAATTTTTAAATAAGTCAAGTTGGTAGCGTTATCCTTTGAAGAAAAAAAAAATAACATGTAATATATGATTTTTTTTTTGACATTGATTGAATGGCAGGACCATGTACTTAATTTAAATGTAATGGTAAACTTATTGTGGGCTACTCTAGTGAAGTCACTTATGTTAATGATTGAATTATTGTTGGTGAACCCGGCCATGTATCAAAATAATTTGGAAGCAGTCTTTAATTGGTGAACTGGGCATTGATTGAGGGTGAACTAACAATTGAATCCATGCACCCAAAGTTACCTTCCCCTTTTTCCTAGTCAATATGATTGGGACAATGATAGGTGATGCTTGAAACGAAATTTTATGAATAAAAAAGGTGATAAAACCTCTCTCTCAAGAAACAGCATGCTGCCATAATGGATTACCAGTCGACCGTCCAAAGAAAAATTCTGACCTTTGGGAAAGCACATCTCACCTTCCTTTATTTGGCGCAAAAGATGGGCTTCTGATAGAGACCTTAATTAAGTCTCAAGATTTGCATTATTGAAGCATTGAAAACAAGTACAAGCAAGCACAACAGAACAAAAAAGAGCAAAAAAAAGAAGGAAAAAATACTAATAAATCGAAATTTTATTCGGCATAAAAGTTTATTAGTTGGTTGAAATTTTTGTCTTTAATTCATCCAATATGTAATAATTGTATCACTAAGTAAATTTTTTTTTTTTTACAAATTACATCACACCACATTATACTGCACTAATTTAGTCCTAACCACTTATAAAGTTTAATAGGTATGTTATAGTAGTAAACTGGTTATCAAAATTAAGAAAAAGAAGGGAATATAGATGGACACTGGGACTGAATATATTCCCTGAATGATCCAAAACCTCAAACCTTAGGGACTAAGGAAACATGGGGATAAATTGGGCTCCATGTCAACTGACTTGTTGGTTACCTGTACAAACAGTGCAAGGAAATGTGGCATCTAGCTTTGGGACTCAATTATTGAGTAGCCAATTCAGCATTCTGGTCAACATCAGACAACACATAAACAGAGGATGCACCATATATGTCTCTCTAGCTTTCCCATTTGAAATCAGTGGATGTGATTAAAACTATGCAACATAACTTGCTATGGAAGACTCATCTCTATGTTTTCCAGAGAAATCCCAAGGTCCGCCAACAAAGGAGAGAGAGTCCATTGCTTATTTCATTGTGTGGAAAATTTACTAGTTAGTTAAATAGAGAGAAAGAAGGGGCACGAATCCACCGTTGGATCTCGTAAGGCTTGTTTGGTTTGTAAGAAAAGAAGAAGAAAAAATGTGGTCAACGGAAAAGTAATGAGATGTCTTTTATTTGATTAAAGTTTTCAAAGGAGAGAAATAGAAAAGTTGTATTCCCATGGAAATATAATTTCCATGTTTCATGGAAAATTTTTTTCCATGAGAAACATGAAAAATTACTTTTCCATGAGTTGCAAATCACTCTATTTTTATTTTTTTTTCTAAAAAAATCCTTCAGCATTAAAGAAGCATTAAAGATATAATTTTTATTAAGGGTATAATAGGAATTATACATAACTTTTTCAGTAAAGTGGATGGTCAACCAAAAATAAACACTTTAAAAATCTATCACTTTCCCATTGTTAACCAAACATGCCAAAAGTACTTTTCCAAGCATTCTTTTTCCATGAATCTACTTCTAGAAATTATATTCCTAAAAGGAAAAATGTTTTCCACGAACCAAACGAGCCCGCAATGGTTGCTTCAAGATCCCTGCAGGTGGATAAATAGAAAAGTTCGAAGCGCTTTGAGATTTGTGTAGAGCACGATCCAATGGTCGACATTGTGAAAGAAGATTAATTATTCTTTTATGTGAAAGACACAATACGAACCTTGTAGGACAATGGGGTGGACTCAAGGTGAGCATGTGTCTCATGTTGCATGGCAGAAGAAATCTATTTGTTGACAGAGCTCTCTATCTTTTTTCTGTTAGTAATTGGTAAACCTGTTCGATTAAAATTGATGTAAGTGTATAACCAACTAGCGAAAGATAGAGGAAGCTAATATTATTGCTTATGTTTTTAGAGAAAAAAAGCCAGCTTTTTTTAAGTAAGGAAGGAAGGACAAATCATCTTGTGTGATCTCAAGGTGAACAGGTGTCTCATGTTGCACAATCATCTTGAGTTGAACTTAAAACCTCTCTCAAACACAAGCATTGAGTAGAGGGGAGTACCGATCAACTAAAAAAAAATCCAGTTGGATGTAAGAAATCCATGTTATATGCAGATACCATTGATGTAGTCGAACAGATTTCCCCTAAAAAGATCCTCTAGATCTTAGTAGTACGATATACTTGTGTCTATGAGAGAGGAAGGAAGTTTCATAGAAGGACAAAAAGATAAGGAAATAATGATCTAAAGAGATATTTAAGACAGAGATTAAGATCATGAGATTAGGGAGTGTGGCTTTTAGGAGACATTGGTCGGCTTATGCTTAACAAAACTACCTCTACACAAGATCAGTGGTGAGTAATCGAAGCTCTCTTAGGGTGCAAGATTAGTTAAAGCCGAAGTTATTGAGAATCGTTAAGAGGGGTTAATATATTTGAGAATCATGCTTGGGTGAATAGTTGTGAGAATGCTTCTTTTCTTGGTCTTGATAATTTTTTCTCTTTTGTTTTAATGCTATAAAAGAATTCAAGCATGTGGAGCATTGGACTGTATCAAATTAATAATGTATCAAAGACATGAAGTGATGCATGGTTTGTGCATTGTTCTCTTCCCAAAATAAAAAAATGGCATGTTGTTATGCTGTATAACCAACGCTTAGATTTGGTTGAGATTTATATAATATACCATCTCATTAAGTGTCTATTAATGACAAGTAAATATCTAGGCTATGATCTTAACTGAGATGAAAAATCTTGATGTTTCTGTTGATACCCAAGGTCAGCAGTGGGACATATGGCAACCATTTCTAAGTGGCCACTAAAGTGCAATACAAAACTAATTAGACTATCTCAAGCCCACTTCTTTTACATCATTGGCTTTCTAGTAGGGTTGCAACTGAAGCTTCTTGAACTTGAGCCACTCAAATCATATTTTAGCTTAGTAGTCCATTGCTTAGTTTATTTGGTGAAGCATGGACTGGAAATTGATAGTCAAATATCAATGCAAGGTTGAGTTTAAATTGATTGCTTTGCCAACCCTCCCTGGTCTGAGCTTCTGTGGAACCTTGTTTTTGTAATTGGGCGTGGCCCAAATTGGTGTAGACTTTATAGAATGGAACGTTATCCGAAGTAGATCAACCGTGTTGGTCCAGGTTTCAGAACAAATACCAAAAGTTATTGAAAATAGATGTTGAAAGAAAAAAGTTGAGAGAGAGAAAAAATTTCTTGAGAGATGATAAAGTTTTTAATAAAACATAGAAGCCCGAAGCTCCTACAAGGACATTGTACACTATAATACCGCTCGTCCCACACTTTTTCCTCTCTCTTTTTTCCTAAGCCACAAGAAGGATGCCTCAAGCTCTCTTTAAAAAAGTATCTAGTGGGTGAGATGTTTGGGTTCTATCCAAATTCAAAAATTAACATCTACTAAATGACAAAGTCTTGCTATAAGACAAAATTTTACTAGGACTTGCTTAAGTTTGTTATGCCTGAAGTTCATCCTGAGCTAATTGGACCAGCACATAAAAAAACAAAAACAACTATGCTTTGAAATTTGTGATTGTTAGGATCCCATGCATGTCTCAGAAAAATTTCAAAAATTTTCAGATCGCAGCGGAAAAGCATGCGCGAGATCCTGTTCATTGCATGAACGTATTTTTTAAACTTCGTTTGTAGATAGATTAGGATTAAATCTTTTAAACCATTTTATATCATTAGGAAGATCAGATCTTCACCTTGTGCGGGTAGATGGTCATCGCAAATCTGATATTCGTAGATTTGATGGAAGGTTCGCTTGAAGCCGCACACGCGTCCGGCCTCTACGGGTATCCACACGAGGCAAAGCACCTATCGAAGCTTTTGTATCTCCCCGGGATACTAGCTCCCTTACAGAGATGGCTATTGATGGCTGAAGTTCTCTCTTTTGAATCAACTCTTGATTGCCTTGAGAGGAGGAAGAAGAATGAGTGATCTAGGAAGAAGAATACAAGGCCCTTCGCAGCCTTTTCTTTTCCATGCGTTGGAACCAAAGAATAGGAGGAAGAATGGCCATGCCAAAGCTTCTTTTTCCCCTTGTTTGCTTGCGGCTCAAAGGAGGAAGAGGGGAGGAGGGGTTCACGGCTGAAAGGAGAAGAAAAACATCTGAATTTCGCAGCCCTTGAAGCCCTCCTTTTTGATGGCATGTGGATTTTAGGAGCTCATCTTTATCTCCTTTTAATTCAAAATAGGAGGGGTGTACGACCCTCCTTCTTCCCTCACACCATCAGGCAAGGGAGGGGCCCTCTTATCCCCTTTGGTTGGCCCCACTTAATCAAATTAAGTGGGGATAGGGTTAGGACTAGTTCTAGGTCCAATCCTATTCAAAATAGGATTAGGTGCACCCATTTCAATTTCCTCCAAATCCTAATCCAATTAGGATTCAATTGAACCATGACTCAATTGAACTCTTCAATCCTAATCCAATTAGGAGTCATTAGATTAATTAGATTAAAATTAATTAGGACTTAAGAACTCCTAATCCAATTAGGAATTATTAAATTTCAACCCTAAACCAAATAGGACTTTAGAAATTCTACTCCAAGTAGGACTATAATTTAATTTGAAATCATAATCTAATTAGGACTCCAAGAATTCTACTCTAAGTAGGACTCGTGATCAAGTCCAATTAATTAAATCTAATTAATTAAATTAAATTGCAATCCGATCGCAATTATTTCTTCTTCAACTCACTAACCTTTAGCGAGTTAACTAATTATCAATCAAATTAATTATTTGTGATTTCTAACCACATTTAACCATCGGATCGGTTAATACCTCTAATGTGTGTGACCCCATAGGTTCTATTCTATCTGGTAGTGAGATATATTGCGATCTCTATCATAATATTATTGAAAACTTCTTTCAACGGGTTGAAACAATTCCAACTCAACTCACCAGGAATCATCGACCATCAAGATGGTCCCTGTGAGTCTCACAATCCACCGGTGACACCTAGCAGCATGTAGTGGCTACCCAGTAGAATGGAATGATGAACCTCTAGATGCAGTTATCGTATGATACAGTCCTTCTGTCGTGGATCCCTACAGACCGGAGGTCATGGATAACTCGTCAAACCTTGTCGTCTGTCATATGTTTAAATTTATTCTACTTGAGTTCGAGAGTGGAAAACTCTTTCTCCACTGTATATACTGCCCGGCCAAGGTCTTAGAACTCAGTCTTATAAATCACATAGGATCACTCCTCATCTATCAAGGTTGATAGATTCCATGTAGGTGCATACCCTACTCCTACAGTGAACCTACTGCAGCCAATCTACACTACAAGGACCCATATGACTAGAGACCATGTAAATGTGTAGTCAAACTATAATAATCTTACTGTGAGTAGCCGAAGCACCGCAAGTCAAAGGACCAGTCACACTACTGCAATATCAAGCAAGTCACTGACGAGTGGATAGACATCCAAGTGACTTCTTATCTTGGTCACGCTCAGTACCCTTGTTCTCTAACAAGCACCTGCACTATCACTTCAGTGTCTCTACACTGTGGACTCGAGTCTCGTCCATCCATAAGAAAAGCGATATGTGCACTGATCTCATCGGATCGATCACCGTCCTCGTGATGATCCATTGATCAGGAGCATTTAGAAATTAATCACCAATGATACATAGCTTAAATTCTCAACTCTTGAGAATTTGTATCATCATCATATTAATTTCTTGGACGATTCATAGACACATAAATAATATGAATGAAAAAGATGCCCATTTATTATTCAATAATAATAAAGTTAAGTACAAAATTATGTTCCAGAATTAATAATGTGTCAGCCAGATTGGCTTCTAGGGCATACATCTAACAGTGATGACTTCAATAGACTTGTACTAGAGATCCTAATGATGAACAAACCATCTTGATATAATTCAACTTAGCAGCTCAAATTATCCTTGGGTGGAACACTTAAAAATTCAACCAAGTTTGAGTTTGAATTGTTAGGGTTCTTGTTTGATCAAATTAGGCAAGAAATAGACAATTTGCCAATCAATTGGTTAATGTTGCCTTACAAAGTACCCTACTGAACTCAAGTAAGTTGCGCCCTTAGCAGTTAACATAGTGAAAGATATTCACGTTGCAAAAGAAAAAGATTGCTACTCATCTGTAACATCTTATTGGCATAAAAGCATTGCTTTGCTATCCCCTACTACAATATAGGTCCCAAACAAAGATGCTCCAAATTACTTCTATGCTCATCAAATTTGGTAATGTAGTGAAGAGTTCATGTAAATCCTTCAATCCTAGAGGATATGTGTGAGGTCCTAGGCGTACAAATCCATGTTGAGGAATAGCAATCCCACATTGGATAAGTTAAGAACTTCTGTGGTGCTTATATACTTTTGGGCCCATCCATCTAACTGTCCAAGATTTTAGATAGTATCTTTAAATTGGTATCGGGGCCCACCGATCCTTCTTGCCTGCTAAAATCTCCATGCTTCTACTTATTAGTCCAAGTGTCACCTCTCATTTTGGATTTTATCCCGCGGAATCTATACTTGAGAGGGGTGTTAAAGGAAAAATAGTCCCACATAAGTAAGTTAAGAACTCTTGTGGAGCTTATGTACTCTCAGGCATATCCATCTAAATATATGGATTTTTAGATAGGATCCAATTGCTTTTGTTTTCTTGAGGATAGGACAAAACATTTCATATATGAAAGCAAGACCTCTCATTAGTGCATATGACTGCTAGGCTCAAGTTGGCTTCCAAAATTATCCAAGTCACTCACTAGTTTGAATTTTATAATTATTTGGTTACCTCATCAACAAATCTTACAATACACGCCAGTTGGAAGATTGACACATTGTATCCTATAGATGTATACTATTGAAAAAAGGTATAATTAAAATACATTAAATATAGATCTTAGCAAAACGTACTTACCAAGTAGTTCAGCCTAAAATAATACGTACCATATATCAAAAGAAGCATAAGAAAAGGCAAGAAAAATTATCACTTAAAATGCACTTAGATCTAGAATAAGTTGGGATATCCCTAGATGGAGGAATATCCTTGCTAAACACCAAAAGAGGGGCAGAAATTGCTTTATTTTCTTCAACTATCTTTTTACCCTTATCAACTCTATAAACATCTAGAAAAAGTTAAAAAAACAATTTCATCAGGAATTGGCAATGAATAGATAATCATTAGGATATAGTTTTATATAGTTTTAGAACATGAGCATTAGGATAAATTACTGCTTAGATCATTGCTATTTGATAATCAGGAATTGGCGTGACACACAAGAGACATGAATAGCAGGCTGGTAGGAGTATGGTTTGTAAAATCTCCAACTGCCATTCAAGACCAATGAATAGATAGCCTTTATTTTTTTTCTGTATAAAAACTAAGATACTAATCCTGAGATCTCCTTATCCTGCAGAGATTTCAACTACATTCAAATATAATGCATCAAAATCTAAGTCTAGCTCCTCATCCTTGAACTCAGGTCCAATTGGACAAGAAAAATCCTAGCCATGATATGGCAATTCGAAAGAACTTGACAGATAACAATGCAAAGTAGCAATGAGAATATACCAAACCAGCTGAATGGCTTTTTGAGTAATATTTTTTGTGTTACTTGAGCCTTTTTTTGATCCTAAAATATCTATAGGATCTTTACATCCATTAACATCATTCAAAGAAAGTCACTTAATGTGTCTGGCCTCAATCATTTGGAATCCTAAAATATTTACAATTCCTCTACGATTCAACCTACCAAGCATTTTGGATCTCAAAATATCTATCATACCTCTAGATTCCACCTACCATTCAATCAACCACCCCATGCCAAAAAAAAAAAAAAGAATCAACGACAGAAGAGCAAAAAAACAAAAATCCACTCTAACATTTTGTCCAATTCCCAGACACTTTAAAAACACCTTCCAAAAAGTTCCACCCTTGTACAATTACACCAATGCCGAGAGGAGCTCCAAAACAAAGAGGGAAACAGTTCCAAAGGTAAGCTCACTTCCCCCAACTACCACACGCCAACTTCCGGACGAAAGAAGCTATCACTTAAAAGCCAATAACGTGGAGCAAGAGGCCATTATTTTTATTTTTTAACGCCCGCCACCAAAACTGTCGTCCCCTCTCCTGTTTTCCCCTGTTTCGTCTTGTTCCAAGGGAAAAATCGAAAAAGGCGAGACCTTTCCCCGGGATCCCAAACCCTAACCCTAGAAATCAGCCCCCGGAAGCCCGAATCCAACGCGGGGAATGGAGAAGGAGGTGGAGATCGCGGAGCCGCTGCTGCCGGCGCAGGAGAACGGGGTTTCCGAGAAGGAGGAGAAGATCCCGCCGTGGAGGGATCAGGTCACGATCAGGGGTCTGGTGGTGAGCGCGCTTCTGGGGACGCTGTTTTGTATTATAACGCATAAGCTTAATCTCACGGTGGGGGTGATTCCATCCCTCAATGTGGGTGCTGGGCTTCTGGGGTTCTTCATCATCAAGAGCTGGACGGGGTTTCTCCAGGGAATGGGGGTGTGGTCGAAGCCGTTTACCCCGCAGGAGAATACTGTGATCCAGACCTGCGTTGTTGCTTGCTATGGCTTGGCATTCAGCGGTAATTAGCTCGGTTTCTTTCTCTTGCGTTCATAACGATTTTTTTTTGGGTTCAATTTGATTGTATAATTTTGGGGAATATGGGGGTACTTCTTTTTTAACAAAAGAGATGGGATCTTGGTGATGTGTATTGTTTCTAGAGTTATGATGAGATACTTACTTTAAGAATTCTGGTGGTGGGGGGGGAGGGGTATTGAATCTTATGTTGTTATTGCTAGAATTTTCCTTCTAGATTTGTAGGATATGGACAAAGATTTTGTTTTCTGATAAGTCAAAAGGAAGTGGTTATCATGATCAATCTAATTCTGTTGTTTTATAATGAACTTTTTGTATTAAGAATCTTAGTGAAAGATTTGGATTTTGCGTTTTTATGGTGGAATTCGGTTGTATGGCTTGGGGGATATAATGAGAGATTACCTTTGTTTTTTCTCCCCCTTTTTTCCTTTTAAATGTTAGTTGGCCGACTGGTCTTGAATGCTTGTTGGTTGCAATTGAATATAGTATTGTTTTGTCAACTTGAATCAAAAGGATGGAGAGTATCTAGAGGTTATTTGTAGTTAGTGGAAAATTGTTTTATATGAATTGGCAATGTGGCATTTCTACTTAATGCCTTTGTGTTGTCTATATTGAGAATCCTATCTCTGATGAGGCTAATTTTTTTGGACTTTCACAAGATGTTTTTTTGTTCCTCTTGTTCCTACATTTTTTGTTTAGATTTTTGTGCATTTGGTTCTCTCAGTATGTGCATGTGTGTGCTTCAGGATTTTGGTTATGTGATGTCAAAGCTGAAAATAGGAACATAATTAATGAATAGACTGGTATAAGGGGACAAGAGTAGAAAAGTTCCTTTTCCCTGTGACCTTAACAGGGGTTGTAGACATGACAGTCTTGCAACTTGTTAAAATTTAACTTTGAAGTTACCTGTTTGACATCGCTATTTCTGATTAACAAAATTGATGAGTCCTTGTCTTTGTTTTATTTAGCTTTTTACTCAATTTCTGAATGTTATTTTTCTTTGAAATCAGAGTCTCGAGTATGTGGCTATCTACTATATGGAATTTCTTTAACAGGAGTTGGCCATGGCTTTTCCTGTGCACTTAGATAGTGTTTATGTGTTATGGTATTGCAACTGTTTTTCACTAACCAATATGTATATCAGACTAATATGCGCAACACATTGTTCTGAGATATAGACATTATTATTCTTCTGATTTTTTGACAGCATTGGCTGATTATTGTAATTTAATGGTTAACATTTCAACATGTTAAACATAGTTGTAGGAAAAATACTTAGAATAAAATGTGTAGTTCTAGTACTGTAAGTTAATTTTTTGTTCTTCTTATCCAATTTTAATATTTGTTGCGTTTGTTTGGTTTCTATTAACAAACATGCATTCAACATCCTCTTTTGCTTTCAAAGAACTCTTGTAATTGTTTTTTTGTCAATAAATCTGCTGTTTGTTATAGACCTCCTTTGTGTTGTGGTTGGCTTATGTCTACTTTATGGTTCTGGCTGTTGCCCTAAATCTCTCTCAAGGTTCAACTGATTCTAACACTTCATTTTGAAATGACCTGGAAATGTTATCTACTAGATTCTTAAGCTTGTGTTTGACTGAAACATGAAATATTCATCCAATTGATAAACTGAAAATCATCTTCACGATTGATTTTATTCATTTCTTGAACTGTTGGATTGAATAACATTTTGACAGGGGGCTTTGGATCCTACATGCTATCAATGGATCGGAAAACATATGAACTTATTGGAGTCGATTATCCTGGTAACAGGGAAGAAGACATTAAAAATCCTTCCTTGGGATGGATGATTGGTTTCATGTTTGTTGTGAGTTTTCTTGGTCTGTTTAGCCTCGTCGCACTACGTAAGGTATCTATGATTGTCACATCCGCACTTGTAAAAAATTGCTGTTGAATCTTTTTCGTAGTTTGTGGAAAATTTCAATGATTTATGAAGTTGTATGCACTAAATTAATACCTATAATAGATTAGTGCCTTCTTGCTAAAATAAGACATTTAATCTGCTTGCTATCTGATCCCAGTGAGTTAGGATTAGGCTTGATACTTATGAGTCAGTTATACTAGTGCTGTTGATCAATTCTACATTAGATTCTAACTTGGTTGAGCACAGTGCACTTTAAAATTTACTAGTAGTAAATATGGCCTGGATAAGCTATGTTGTGCAATTATTTCAGAGAAATGTTCATCAGTTTTAAATTTGTAACTTCTCATGGATATTGTATTGCCAACTTTTGTATGGTGATGTTTTGGAAATGTACTACGTTAACTTCAACTTTATAAATTACTGATATGGAATTCCATTCTTATCCATTATACTGAGAATGACAAGGAAGCTCCACAAACAGGGGTTTTGATCGAAGTACGTTGCAGTAACCACATGGAGATTGTGATATAACAAGCATTATGATAAAGTAATAGCAGAGATGGATGCATTGTTGCAGTAGTTAAAATTGAGGTTTCTTACATCTGATCATCTACTGGGGTATCAGTACATTTTTCTTCCTTATTTACTGACAGAAAAACTGTTTACAAGGTTCACAATTACAATAAACTGCAAGGTAGAATATTTCCAGCTTTCAGAAAACATTCCTTAACAAGACCCATAACAAATTTCAGTCAGATTCTTTAATGTACTCAACATATGGAATACGTATGAACTAGGAACGTGTAATATTGATTTGTCTGCCCATGACAAAATGCATCCCAAAACAACAATGCCTTCAAATGAGTTGAGTCCATCACACATGTCAAATCTTCAGGTATGCATGGAAGTAAAATTTTTCTGCCTTGAAAGATATGGAGGACATGCCGATTGAAAGATTGTGCTTTATAGTATGTGGAATAGGGCTTAACGTTTAGAGATTTAGGGTCCCTTTTTGTTATTTATAGTTTTTATATGACATTTTTTTATTATAATCTGTGCTCTAAAGAATATGCAGTTTTCAGTTCAAATTGTTCTTTCTTCTTGCTTTGCTCTTTCGAGACTAGAGAACTTGAGATGACTTGTTCCCTAGTTACATGATCTTGGATTTCCTAATCACTTGATTAGGTTTTCTTGCCACCAGTAGCTCTTAAATTCTTTAGCAAGTTCCAAATCTTGCCAAAACTTAGCTTGGCCAGTATTTCAGCCCCAAGTCCCAGAGGGTTGGCTTTAGGTTGTGAGGTGGTTGTACAAATATTGTCAAACCTTGCTGGGTTATATCTTGATCCATAAAGATTTCCCTGTTCAATTGGAAAGACTAGTAGCCTCTGTTTAGGATACAATGTCCAAGTACATGTAAGGGTTTGGTGCAGCAACCTCCATATAAATATACTTGCATTTGGTGTCAAGGGATATTAAGGGTGCCACTATTTTAGCTGTTGGCATCGATTGAGAAGATACTTGAGTAGTATCTTCCAGTGGTTGTATTTATAGGAAAGCCCTCAGAAACAACATCTAATATTAATCTTTCACATCCTTTCCTGTAAATCCTCGATCAAAGCAAAATCCTATTTAAGCACATTCTGGGGACTGCAGCTTTAGCTTTTCAGTGACCATTTCATGCATATACAAGCCCATCCTTTCCAGGCTTCCTCTGCTCTCACATTGACTGGAGCATACTGCCACAAATATTAGTGGTGCAATTAATTAAGTTGCCTTTTATGCTTTTATCTATAGTTATATTCATTCCAGTTTTATATAAAATCCTCTGTAACATTCAAATCTTCCATGCTTGAGCTATCTGACTTTAGTGTTCCAAATTGCAGAACATTACTTTCTTTCCAGTTGTTTTATATAATTGTACTTTTCACTATTATTTTGTTACAGAATTGCACTTATATTTCACATGCATGTGGTGAATACATTATTCTTTATCTGCATCTCCATTTCTTCACCTTGCTCTAATTCTGTTGGTTTTTCCTTAATCTCTCTTCTTTCATACTGTTCTTCCATATATTCAAGTATCTTGAAGATTCATCTTTTGGATGATGATTCTTGGTTAATCCACATATCCATATCCATATCCATATCCATACCTATTATAATTTGTGGATAATCTATATTAGTTCTTTCCCTTCTTCTCTTTTTTGTTTAGATTTTGTGTTACCAGTAAGGTAGGTTTTTCCATCTGCCAACAAATCATTTCCTTATCATCTAAATCCTTATCTTGCAGTTTTGCCTTGCTAAATAGTTACAGCACCAATTGCTAGAGCAATGACATCAAGTCGAGAGATAATTGTTAAATTTTCTCGAATTCCGATGCATCATACAATGGCATTGAAGAGTTTCCATTGTATCAGCTTACAGATTCTCATTTTTGTTAATAAGAGCATGAATTTAGACCTAATATACCTCAGGAATTTAAAACTCTGAGAAACATGTTGTATATATTTAAACAGGTCGATGATAGTTAATAATATTCTCCTTATTTGTTTGAATGCTTGTAGGTCATGGTAATTGATTACAAGCTTACATATCCTAGTGGGACAGCCACAGCTATGCTAATAAATAGCTTTCATACTAATTCAGGCGCTGAGCTTGCACGGTAAGTTTGGTGGCTTACATGCACATGTTTGTTGCCAAAAGCAGCTTATATTTTCTGCATATCTATTACTTTATGAAGTTGCTAACATGCCATGGTTCTTTGTAGGTTCTTTTTTTTTTCAAGCAATGGGCGGAAATAACTTAAGTCGTATATGCTTGATTTGTTTCAGAAAAAAATCTTTTTTCTCTTTAATGAGTACATGCTGTAGGGCCACTAACATGACATTGAAAAGTTGCTGAAAAAAACTAAGTATTTTCTGCAACTTGCATGATCAATGATGTTTTTCTTGTACAAGCAATTTTCTAAGCTACCTTATGGGGCCTTGCACACTTGCTTAATACGCATTTGCTTCATAGTTCGCAAATATTACTACAACAAGATATACAGTTCATAAATTCACATTAGGTACATAGGTACCGAGTGTCCCAGTATCCAGAAGAATCCGACATGTGAATCTTCCAAAAATCAGACATGGGGATATGTTTATATCTTAATATATGTACGTATAAATTTGTTTTAGCATACAATGAATAATGAGCTAGACCTATGCTTCTTAATTCATGAAATTTGATAAAAGGATTGCTAATTATTATGTTAGAATTAAAAGCATCCATATAGAAGTGCCAGAAGTAAACACATAATGATGATGACACTATAATTTGATGGTATGAAGTGTCAAAGAGCGTCATGAAGTGCCTCAAGTGTCCAAGTTTCCAACTTGTCAAAAAGTCCAAAACTTGGAGTGTCGAGGTAACATTGCAGGTACCATCTACTAACATGTAAACTATAATCTAGAAAGTTCGCAAATATGCCAACAACTAGACGTACCACGTTTAACTGTTTATAATATTTGAGCTCAGATGTGCAGATTTGAGTGAAAATCTTATGAATCTGCTCCTCAGGCTGAATGAGTGTAAATAAACACTATTTTCTTTTATTCCTTCCATTTTCTTAACTTTTTCCTCAATTTCTTGGAGCTGAACTCTTTAATTGCTTCCGGCGTTTGGAGAAATTGCAAAAAATCAATGGTTGGTTTTAGAAAAACGTTTCTTAAATGCTAGCTTTACTACAAGGAGTAGGCACTATAGATCCCCTAGGTGACTAATTGTTAAAATATTATATTAGAAAAAGTGATTAATTTATATCCATTCTATACAATTCTGAATAATATCAATTATGAATACTAATATCAGTTTTTTACTTTAGTGATTAATTTACATAGACTGAATGCTGGTATTATGTAAGTTAGAACCTCCCTTTCAACTCAAAGGAAAATGAAAGATCATGACCAAAAATAGGCACCAGTCAAATTTGTATAAATAAATGAAGAAATGATACTGGCATGAAACCAAAAAGGTCAGGTAATCAATACATATAGAACCATGATTAGTTTTAGATAGTTACAGCACAAACTCACCAAAACCATGAAACTCGTCAGCTTTAATGGAAACTTGCTGAAGCACAAATATGGGGGTCAGTTTCAGCTAGGTCTCAGCCAGAGCAATTGATTCTGGGTGAAACTTAAAACCTTCATATGTTCCAGAGCTGGACAAGTATGACTAAGTATAGAAGTGCATACCTCTGTAGGTATGTATCTATCCAGCATAAACCAGCATGGACCACTTTTATTTACCAGCAGCTGTGGCACAAGACTGTCACAACATAGTATGCTACTGTACCATCCCACCCTGTGATCAGCATGGGTGAAACAGATGTTGTATCCACTTGTATAATTAATGAAAGTATAGAATTACAAAATTCTAATATTTTCCATGCTTGTATAATGTAATGCAGGAAGCAAGTTCATTGCCTGGGAAAATATCTTAGCATAAGCTTCTGTTGGAGCTGCTTTAAGTGGTTCTTCAGTGGTGTAGGAGATTCCTGTGGCTTTGATAATTTTCCAACACTGGGCCTTGCAGCATTTAAGAATACGTAAGTTTACTGTGCCTTTAATCGTTTTATCAGTTATCTCCTGTCTCAACAACATATAGGTGAGGAATTTTGATTGTTATGATCATCTTTTCCTGTCATGAGCCAATTTCTAGCTCATGGTTCTTTTTTAATCTTTAATAATACTCTGTATCATGAGATTTTCCATGTATGGACACGTATAAAATAGCTTGTGCTCTGGGCAACTAAGCTACTGTATATACAATCAACATAAAATTTTAATTTGTCTGAGTTTCCTTCCACAAGATGTATCTTTTCTTATAGTAATAGAGAAGGCAGCTGTCATCTGTACAACATCTAATGTTCTTTTCTCATTGGGCAGGTTCTACTTTGATTTCAGTCCAACTTATATTGGATGTGGTCTTATCTGTCCACACATTGTCAATTGCTCAGTTCTTCTTGGAGCCATCATATCATGGGGTTTTCTCTGGCCATTCATCACAACGCATGCTGGGGATTGGTACCCAGATAACCTTGAAAGCAATGACTTTAAAGGACTCTATGGATACAAGGTGTGGTAAAGTTCTCTCTCTTCATCTATTTGAGTGTTGTGGATGATGAATTTTTTCCCTATTACTATGTGTACCTGGAAAGTTATTTGGACTTATAAATGAGTCAACAAATCATTTGATAATTTGTGAAACTAAATAACATGAGTTTGTATTTTGAAGTCTTTGAATATTGCGAAGATGTTCTTGACATATGGACTTGTCAAAAGCAGGGTTTACACCTATGATTCTGTCAAAAACAACTGATCCTTAAACAGAACAAGAGAAACCAGTGGCCGATGAATAACACCAGGAAAACATGCTTCATTAATTTAGGAATAAGCATCCATTGTTCTTCAGTTTGTTGAAATAAGTAACCCTAGTCAAGCTGTCTAGATGCTGTGTTTGGGTTGCGCTTGTTGGAATTTAAATGGCAAATATCATGCAGCCAGATTCTAGAGTTTGATGGTGAAACTGTGCACCATCTCTGCATGCTTGACTTGAGCATATGTGGTATCTTAATGTAACTAATTTGGAATATCTGAAGAATTTAGCTTCCAGTTTTCTGTGTTTGCAACAGAAACTTGAATCCCTGGCCATTAATTTAGGTTCATATTTTTACCTCATTAGATTTATGTCAGGTTATTCAAAAAGAAATTTCACATGTAATTGCAAGTATCTGTTATGATATTCTTTTGAGATGTGCATGCTTGCTTGCATGCAAATCAGTAAAATTACTTTGATAAATTTTGCATATATTTACAAGAAATTACTAAACTATAAATATATTATTTTGATATTGTTTATGCTATGAAGTCTTTCAAATGGAATATCGAATCATTTAGGGTTGGTATCCAATAATACCCTCTAATCACACTGTTGTGTTTGACGATTGAAAACAGTTGTCTTTTATCCTAATTAAAAAGGTCACTTTTTAAGGATCAGTTGTTTTTGACAGAATCATAGGTGACTCAATTGAAACACTTTTTAAAAAGTTCACTTTAGCATTCATTGAAACTCTATACATTGGTGTTTGTTTTCATGACTAGACTCAATTGTTTATATGCTTTAACTGATACCTGTAGAAATGTTGTCAGCATTGCATCTTGTGCACTTTTGTCTTTAGTTTATTGTAGTCAAGCAGGCATTGTCCTCACTATTCCTGCATGCTATTTCAGAATTGCTTGATTTTATAGTGAAATTTAAGTTTTTTTTAAAAAAAAATGGGGGAAAGTTCCACCATGTTTCATTGTATGAAGAGTAAAATGTAAACCAAAACAGAGATTGATCAATTTTCTAGATGGGGTATCTTTGACCAATTTTACTTTTCCACAGGTTTTTGTAGCGATCTCTCTTATTCTTGGAGATGGTCTTTACAACTTGATTAAAATCATAGTTTTAACCGTCAAGGAAGTCTTGAATGCACGCTCAAAAAAGAGTAGCCTTCCTCTTGTCACAACTCATCAAGGTAAGCGTATCCTTTGTTGAAGACTTTCTCATGGTCTGGCACAACCCCATTCATCACTTATAACTTGGCATACTTGTGATTTATAATTGCATTTCTCTGCCATGATCTGATACAAATTTATTTGCTCGTGTCTTCTATTAATGTTCTGGCATTTCTGATTTTTGGAATGTAAAAGTTATTATGAAGTTTCTTCACGCTTTCTTTCATTTTTCCAATCCAAGATTGCATGGTAATTTCCAACAAGAATCTCTTATCCAAAGAAAGGAAAAAATTCAACATGATTGACATGATGGAATAAAATCTAGATATAGCTTGTCTTCGGTCAAACTTGCATGCATGAAAGAACT
Source organism: Phoenix dactylifera (assembly GCF_009389715.1). NCBI lineage: Eukaryota > Viridiplantae > Streptophyta > Magnoliopsida > Arecales > Arecaceae > Phoenix > Phoenix dactylifera. The sequence goes on along the minus strand of NC_052401.1, from coordinate 7,766,202 downwards.
TACATGTTCTCATAGACAAAGGTAAGCGTATCTTTTGTTGAAAACTTTCTCATGGTCTGGCACAACCCCATTCATCACTTATAACTTGGCATAGTTGTGATTTATAGTTGCATTTCTCCGCCACGATCTGATGCAAATTTATTTGCTCGTGTCTTCTATTAATGTTCTGGCATTTCTGATTTTTGGATTGTAAAAGTTATTATGAAGTTTCTTCATGCTTTCTTTCATTTTTCCAATCCAAGATTGCATAGTACTTTTCCAACAAGAATCTCTTATCCAAAAAAAGAAAAGAATTCAACATGATTGACATGATGGAGTAAAATCTAGATATAGCTTCTCTTCGGTCAAACTTGCATGCATGAAAGAACTTACATGTTCTCATAGACAAAGCTTGTGTGTACGTTCAGCATTTAACGGAGACATCAACCATGCCTTAATCCTGTCATGAGGGATGAGTAAACAAAGCCTTAAATTTATCTTGTTCTGAATACACGAAGGTTGCTAGAATGTTTTGGCAGATAATATCAGGTTGGTAAGTTGCTTTGGCTTTTAACTAATGAGATGCTTGGGATTTTGAAATCCATTGCAGTTGGGGCTGTTGTGATTAGCCATTACTGTAATCAAAGCAAATGTATTATTTCAACTATTTGGAGTCAACATAATAAATCCTTCAATATTCTATTAAAGCGAACATCTTCTTTGACGTTCTCCTTTTTAAAACATACATCCAGCCTTTCCAGATGTTTGCTGAACCTTCGTATCCTATCTTAATTGTTGCATCTATACCTTCTCTTCAAACTTTCTTTGACTATGAGCTTTCTTTTTCAACAAGTTTTCAGTTCGCATGTCTGCTATACTCATTTTTTGTGCTTCAACCTTCCTCTTAGCCCAGCCTCGTGACTTTTATCAGAAAGAAAAGAATTTTGGCATAAAGATATTCATTATGACCATTGGTGACTGTGTACTGCAAGTTCGCTTTGTTAATTCACAGCTTGTCATCCACAGACAATGAGAGCTCCAAGCTGTTAACAGAGGAACGGCTGCGGAATAAGACGTTCATAAAAGACAGCATACCTTCCTGGTTTGCAGCCTCTGGTTATGTTGGCCTGGCTGCAATATCCATTGCAACAATACCTATCATCTTCCCACAGGTGAAATGGTACCTTGTCCTCGTGTGTTACATCCTGGCTCCTGCTCTCGCCTTCTGCAATTCCTATGGCACTGGCCTCACTGACTGGAACCTTGCCTCCACCTACGGAAAGATTGGTCTCTTCATCTTTGCCTCAATCATTGGCAAGGATGGTGGCGTCATTGCTGGACTAGCAGCTTGTGGTGTCATGATGTCCATCGTGTCCACTGCTGCTGATCTCATGCAGGATTTCAAGACAGGCTACCTCACCCTCTCCTCCCCACGGTCCATGTTTGTGTCCCAGTTGATTGGGACAGCATTGGGCTGTGTCGTTGCACCTCTTACTTTCTGGTTGTTTTGGACAGCATTTGATATCGGATCCCCAGATGGGGTGTATAAGGCTCCATATGCTGTTATATATCGGGAGATGGCTATCTTAGGTATTGAAGGCTTCTCAGCACTGCCAAAGCACTGTCTAGAGATCTGTTGTGTGTTCTTCGTGGCGGCACTGGTTGTCAATCTTTCAAGGGATGTAGCTCCAAAGAATGTATCAAAGTATATCCCAATACCAATGGCAATGGCAGTGCCATTCTACATAGGGGCATACTTTGCAATTGATATGTTTGTTGGGACCGTCATTTTGTATTTCTGGGAGCGAGTGAACCAGAAGGACGCCGAGGACTATGCAGGAGCGATGGCATCCGGTTTGATCTGTGGTGATGGAATCTGGACTGTCCCTTCAGCAATCCTTTCAATCTTTAGGATTGATCCTCCAATATGCATGTATTTTGCGCCGGCTATTGCCGGCTGAAATATGTCAACCAGTGAGCCTGGTTGTTGATTATTTTAAGATTCACTACTGTCTGTAAATATGTAAAATAGCACATTTTAAGTGTGTCAATCAGTAAGCCTGGTTGCTGATTATTCTAAGATTTACTACTATCTGTATTTGTAAAATAGAACATTGTATTATGTCTAATGAATAATATCAGCATTGCTGTATCTGTTGTTGTAATTATTGTTTGAAGATTGGTTCCCTCTCGGTTGTGATCCTGTTTGTGAATGCTAAAAGGGAGATGGAGCTCACTCTCTTGGTGTTGGATGTGCATATCCTAATACGTGTGATCATTGTGGTGTTTGGTTAGAGTGCAATCCCATTAAGTGGGAAGTGATGCTTTGATTATAATTCGATTGGGCTTAAATTTTCTTGTAAGCATTGGAGTTTTGTATCAATTATAACCTATGAAGCATGGAACGCCTGGTATTACTGCCAGCCACTTCAGTTTCATTCCTCTCTAAGTAAATGTTGGAATTTTATGTCAATTATAATCCCACTACTCTTGATTGTCTTTCAACATTTGCTAATTCTAGTCGTAGGTTTGGGAGTCTATCAAATCATTTAGAGTTGCAATGGATCACCATGAACAACGGGGGTACAGTCTAACAATCCAATCTAGTCAATGGAATTAAAAGTAGTATACATCCACACTACTAGGTTAGAGGAAAGGATTGCAGATAGGGATCGCAAAATATGATCCGACCTGCCAACCTGACTCGTATTTGATCCGCCATAAACAGGTTTGGATTTGGCCTAAACAGGTTTGGATCGCAAATAGGTCGATCCATTTAACCTATTTATCAATTGGGTCGGATACAGATTTTAAATGTCTAACTCATTTAACCCGTTTGTAATTTGGTGCGCACAGTTTTTTTTTTTATATATTTTGTTTGCTAGGACCACATACCATAGTCCACAGTTCATCAGTTCCTGAGTTTTTTTTTTTTTTTCGTTTCCCCATTTGGCCATTCCCCTTTCCTCTCTACCGAAGCTCCATGGCGGAAGATCTCCACCCCTTCCGAGCCCCACCTCCACCGCAAGCAGTGGAAGATCTCCTCCTCCTTAGTCGGCGATCACCCCTGCCACTCCCTGTGGAAGCTCCCCCTTCAAGACCCGTCCCCTCACCATCCTCGGCCCCGACAACTCCTGCGATACCCCCGGACGTCACTGACCTGAAATCGACCGGCGGGGAGGGCGCCGGAGATGAAGGGTACCAGGAGCTTCATGACCTCCGGGGGGGAGGGGAGGATCCGACAGCACGAGGGCGGCGGCGGAGGCTAGGGTTAGGGTTTCAGGCCCTCCCTTCTCTCCATTCTCCTTCTTCAGCCCTCAAGACCCCGAGCCCACCATAGCGGCTTTAGGTTAGGGTTCCGGCGTTGACAGCGGCGACGATAAGAAGGTATGCTGTCTCCACATCCATTAGGTTTTTATTCTCCTCCTTCAGTTTAGGTCATCGGATCTATCGAATCCCTCTAGCCCAGCCCTTAGGAGGAGGGGGAGGAGAGATGCTGGAAGTCGGGCCCTCCGCTGGAGTCGTCGTTGTCCAGCTCGAGGTACCGCTGCCAAAGATGAGAGATCATCGTCTTCTGCCATGGGGAGTGGCCGAGTGGGGGTTTGTGGAAAGATGGGAGGAAGCGAGGAAGAGATGAGAGGGATTTGAAATTTTGAATAGGCGGTGGAGAAGGAGATGATTTTCTGAATAAAAGAAATGAGAGGGTTTACGATTAAAGTTTTTTTTTATTAAATGGGTTAAACGGGTCGGGTCGGGTCGGGTTATCTGTTTATTAAACATGATAGGTTAAGGTTGTAATTTTTTGACGGATTTGAAATTTTGAATAGGCGGTGGAGAAGGAGATGATTTTCTGAATAAAAGAAATGAGAGGGTTTACGATTAAAGTTTTTTTTTTATTAAATGGGTTAAACGGGTCGGGTTGGGTCGGGTTACCTGTTTATTAAACATGATAGGTTAAGGTTGTAATTTTTTGACCTGTTTTATAAACATGTTAAGTTCTGGTTTATGATTTTCTGACCCGACCTGCATCTGACCCGACCCATTTATGTCCGACCGACCCAATTGCCACCCCTAATTGCAGAGATGAAGTAAGAGATCAGGTGTAGGATAGAGATTGAAGGAGGTTGGTGGTGCGAAGAAGAAATGCATATTGGAAGAAAAAGAGGAGAGAGGAAAAGAGAAAGATCTCCAAACATTCTATATCTAATGAAACAAATTCTTGTAAGGCCGCAAACCTTTTGGTCGAACATTTGCATGTTCTGATATTCCCTAGTCATTTGGAAGACATAGGGAAGGTGCCTACGGTCCGTAGAGAGTGTTGAATAGTTTGGATTCATTAAATCTAAGGACGGCAATGCTTAACTATTTAACTCGTATAATTTGTTTCAATTTATTGTAAATTAGATTAGATTACTTATTTAATAAAATGATCAGATTTGGGTCTAAATTTTTGATTTGTTTAACAAACAGGTCATGTTTTGATTGACAGAATTTTAATATATCGTCTATCCGATGCGATCCGTATCTTGCTCAATCTGACCTAATTGCCGTCTCTAAATTTAAACTCTTTTGAGGGTACTTTGGGCATCTAGTAAATTAATGGCTAATAGTAACAGAGTTATTGGATAAGCGATCGAAGGGGTTTATTTGTCCACCTCACTAAACTATGGAAGTTAAAGTATATTAATCATTACAAGAACACTCCTGGAATTTGATTTAAAGCAGAGGGCACACCAAAATTTCAGACGCCTCTTATGCATGCCCCTTCCGACTTAAAAGGAAAAATAAAAAATAAAAACACAATCTCCTCTCTCTTTTATTAAATAATACAATTAAAAGCTTTATTGTGGAGAGCTCTATTTAACTTCTAATATTGTGCACCATTTTGATACTTTTCTATTGGAAAACTCTATTATTATTATTATTATTATTTCATTATTTAGTAAATAACTTTTGTACAAACATAATAAATAAAATAAATTATAAATATGCAGTTTATTGAAATTAGATTTACATGTGAATTTGCAGTGTAGTGAAACATAGACTAAGTATTCCAACGGCATGGAACCAAACACACCCTAAATATGGTTGGTTATATATTTTTTTAGCATATTTTTAAGGCTCAAACCAAAAAAATAATATCTAGAAAGCAAAAAAAAAATATTTTTTTACTAAAATAAATTATTTATATAATTTTAATATGAATATATCTAAAAAAATTGAAAATAAAAGATTATGAAGCGCCCTTGCCAACTGTTTCTTCTGCCGAGTTTCTATCTTTATTAATACAGTCTCTCTCGGACTGTGTTTTTCATCTTAAAAAAATATCTTTTTAATGATGAACCTTCTGTAAACTCATTTTGGCGTAGGTACTCAGATAATGACATATTTCTTCCTCGACTGTTGTTAATAATAAAGTCAAATGTCTGATGTTGATACAAAACAGTATCTCAAACATCTTATTAATATAAACAGATATGTACAGCCGCCCCAATAGAAAGCCTGGGGAACTTGCCCTTCATTTATTTATTGCATTTGCAATGAATTGATCCTCGGGTTGGTGAGAGCCTTTCAAGTCATCGCTCCGGGACTCGGCTTCACCTTCTTCCACGACGCCCACCGTTGCGTCTCACCTCGCACAGATTCAAGGCAATCAAATCTCTCTTCGACCTCCTGCACAGATCTCGAAGCGGTCATGGCGCGATTCAACGGTCGACGTCGCGAAGGAATGTGAATCATGCTTTCGCGCGAAAGATACCACCCGAACCCACCCCCTCTCGGGACTTGCATCAGAGACCCCATAGATGCGTCCCGTTGGAGCTGTACGCCTGCCGCCTGTTGAGCGGTATAGATTACCGGGCGGTGCTCGAACAGCGGATGTCTTTAAAAATAGGCTTCCACCAACCATGCAATGCCATTGATACAACAAGAGCACCGCGGCAAGCCTCCGTAGCTTCTCTCTCTCTCGCTCTTTCTATGGATTTCTTCAATGGCTTTCTTAGTGTTGTGATGCATCTGGCCATTGCTATGTTCCTTTTAGCCTACTTACCAGTTAGGTTGGTGTGGAGAGTTGTTCGATGGATGCTTGTGAGGCCTTTCTCGGAGGAGGACATGAACGGAAAAGTTGTTCTCATCACCGGAGCTTCCTCCGGCATTGGTGAGGTGAGTTGCACTGGGCATCTTGATTTAAGGTTCATTGTAATCACAAGGGTACTACAAATGGCGAGAGGTGACCCCTATACTTCTTAGTCCATTTGTTCTTTAAAAATTCCTTATATCTATATCAGCAAGTCTGGGCAAACATTTTATGAAACGACCTCTCTAGCTCATGTTGCTTCATCTAATAGATGTTCCCCTTTGTTTTTCTTTGTTGGGAAGCCGTAAGCCTAGCTTTGGTTCTTTGGCACAATATTTCTTCTCTAAATATTGAGACTAATGTGGGGCCAAAACATGTTTTGCCACCTTATCTTTCCGACCATGGAAAAAGCATCAATCGAATTGGATTTTATTCTTCAAATTAAACTGGTTTTCTTCCCCTTTTTTTTTTTTAGGTACATAAAACTGGTTTTCTTCGTTGTTGCTTAAGGAAAGACAAACTAGTAATAGACAATGTTGCATTAGTTGCATAGATGATAACCAATAAATGACAGGTACGAACGGTTAACTTCCAAGAAAGAGACTTCCGTGCTTAATAATAACTCATTAATACAAGAAATTAATGGGCTGACATGATCTACTGACTGAGCAGATCCGGTCAATGATATTCTTCCACATCTTGTTGATCTTTCCGTCACATAAAATAAAAGAAAAGATCATGAGGCCCGTCAGAGCCCTTCTCGTGGGAAATTATTCGTTCTCAAATTCTAGCACAGTGATGGACCAGTCCAAAAGCAACCGGCCTAAGAAGAAAGCAACAGAAAAAAAAAAAAAAAGTCTATAATTTTTATGAGCAGTTTAGGAGAGAGAAAGAGAGAGAGAGAGGCCGTCTCCTCTTTTTCTCTCTCTTCTTTCTTCTCTCTCTCTTTCCTCTTCCTCCTCCTCTCTCTCTCTCTCTCTCTCTCTCTCTCTCTCTTTGGTAGGTAGAGAATATCAAGCCTTTTTCTCCGTTTTGGACTCGATTTAGGCCACTTTAATCATTACAAATATTTGGGAGGAACATCAAACTCGATGTGAATCACTTTGACTACAACGAGTATCCAAAAGAATTATCAAACTCGATGTGGATCGTTTTATTTGTTTTTGTTACTAATTTGAACCTAGCCGATGTCTGTGACCTTAAGGGATGATGGATCACTTTATTTGTTTTAGCTTTGCGTCATGAACATCGGGCTCAATCGCACCACCCCTTCGCCCTCATCTCCTCCTCCTGTCTCCAAGAATTCTCACCAGCTCTAGCGTCAGGCACTTCTTCACACAACCGTGCTCGACCTCCCGATACTGTTGACTTCATCAGAGCTCCTGTTTGGGGTTTGACATTAGATGGTGGAGAGGTGGATGGGAGTGGAAGCGACCGACAGCGGTTGGGACTATATGAATAGCGGTTACGTATGCCGCCTCACTTTGAGAGATATTTCAGAGGATAAATTATATCCTATAATTCATGCATCTTATGGTCGTGCATGCCGATAATCATAGTCGTTTCTTTTTATAGCGGTGCACTAAGTTGTGCTCTTGATGAATAAAGACTATAGAAACGAGCAGATGTGATTGGTGATATGTATGGCCATATGGTGCATGTAGTGTAAGGTATAATTGCTCATCTTGGAGGGCGGAGCGGCTAGGCAAATCTAGAGTTTCTTTGTTGGTTTTTATTATTTATTATTTTATTTGCTGGAAAGCATAGTTGATGTGATGAGATATTATTGACTTGGTCTACCATTGAGTTGGTAGATTGGATCTACCCAATAATTTCTCCATCAGCATGAGTCTAGCGAAAAAAATAGTAACATATATGAGAGAGAGATATTGATTTTACATACAAGTTTACTTTCATATGTTCTAATTTCCTAACTAGGTGTTTGCATTGACATACTTACAAGTTTTCTTTCATATGTTCTAAATTTCAAATTAGGTGTTCTAATAGTGCAACTATTGCTATACAAGTACCTGTTTGATAGGAATATAAGACCTAGAATAGAGTTTTGTACCAGTCAAACATTATTTGAAACCCGAGTATAACTATAACTATTCTATTACCATAACTATAACTATTATTTGATAGGAATAGGGTCTTATCTTCATTTTTATTACTATAACTATTCTATATTTACCCTGAAATGGTGTTGTATGCATTCTTTATTCTTTGTATCAATTTTTTACACTTGTTTTAGGTTGTACCATTTGTTTAATTTTATATTATCGATTATAATATCTAAGTATCATAATACAATATGATAATCCATATAATGATCAAACAGAGTGCTACTAATATGCTAGAAATATCTTTATATTTTATATTTTTTAATATCTAATTTTACATTAATCTTCCACATAATATTATATTAAAAGTTGTACAAATAGAAAAAATATAGCATAATATAGATAATACAAATAATAATTGCATATATCTTAGTACATGATCCTGTATGTGTTTAATAATAAATAGACATTTGCACTTATGACATCGTATACTAACATATTTTCTAACTATCATTCATATTTTTTGTAATATACTATATTATATTGCAAATATTAATTATCATATTATACTAAAATTGTCACGCTCCGAATTTGGATCATGACACAGCCGTGCTATTGCAAAGTTAAGTATACAATAACACAACCACTTCAAAACTTCAAATCAATTATGAACAATTTTATTCATGAATATTATCAAATGTTTCATCATTAAGAATTGATATAGAGCTTCTAAAAATATTAGCATTTAATATTTCATTTTTTTTTAATCCTGAAGCATGTTACGCTCCTTGCTCCTAGCAATCCTATTTATCTGTAAGAACATAAATGAATGGGTGTGAGCTATAAAAGCTCAGTAAGTAACTATGTATAATCTTATCAGATCAAGTATAATATTTTGCATGCTAGTGCACTATTTTAAGAAACTAACAGTTGTAACAAAATAAGAATTTCATTCAACATATAATCAAATCAGTCATAAAACAATGTATGTCCATTCATGCATGCTCATAAATATGATTATGCATCATAAAACTTTTGCCATTATTCCATCCTTTAAAATCCATATTCTTAGATGGTAGTGTAGCTATGGCCGCTCTTATTTCCATGACAAAGCCTTCACCTCTATAGGATCATCTTTCAGTTATTATTACTCATTGGCGGGGGTCGTAAAGCCAAGTTACTTTTACCCACTAGCAGGGTCCTATGCCAAGTTACTCTTATCCACTCGTGGGGGACTTACATGGCAATCTGAGAGTTTTTAAATCATATCATTCTTTTCATAAATCTTATTTCATAGATACATTAAAAAGTGAATAATGGCATCATATGAAATTCATGATCATGCTATAAACTTTAATTGTCGTGCAACTTTTATATCATCATAAATTTATGCACATAGCATGATAATCATGATGAATGTCATCTATTTAAAAAAATCATGCAATATTTGCTAACACATATTTGATTTTAATTTTGTGAAAATATAAATAATCAAATACAATTTCATAATCAAATATAAGATTATATTAGGGTCACTTACCTTAATTTGCTCACCAAATGCCAATTTTTCAATACCTAGCAAGATCATTAAATTAGATGTCACTTGCACATTTGATTTTTATTTATTTATAATCTTAAAGTCATTTACAACCCATCCATAGGACTCAATTTTATTTCCAGATCCATAGCCTAATTCAATTTCTGGTTCAGGCCTGTGGCTCAATTCAATTTCTGGGTCAGGTCTAACCTACTTTCTGGTTCGGATTTAATTCAATTTCTGGTTTACGTCTAGTTCATCTTTTGGTTTGGATTTGACTCAATTTCGGGTTCAAGTCTAATCAATTTTCTGGCTCAGATTTGATTCAATTACTGGTTCAGATTTGATTCAGCTTCTGCTTCAGATCTAATTCAACCTCTGATTCAGGTCTGATCCAGCTTTTGGTTTAGGTCTGATCTAAATTCACTTCTAGTTTAGACCCAAATGCCCTCTGGTTCAGGTCTGGGCCCATTTGCATTCAGGCCCGAAGTTTAATTAGGTTCTGGATTAGGCCCTTGGCCGGGTTCAGTTACTAGGCCTATTTGTGTTCAGGCCTAGAAACACAATTAGTTAATTTATAATTATACCTTTTCGGTTCTAATAAATTTAAAGAGGATCTAGCCTCAAACTATATTTAATTTAGTCCCTCTATTAAAATTCGTGCTCTTCAAGCTCAGTTGATTTTGGGTTTAAGAACACTGGGCTCGAACCAGGATCCAGCTCGACCTCAAGCTTCTAAAGCCAAATTCATTTGAAGCCTACCGCCGAAATCAGGCCCATTTCGGCCCACAACATTTTTTTTTCTTATTTTTTCTTTTCTTTTCCTTCTTTTCCTCCTTTTGTTTTCTTCTTTTTCTTTTCTTCCTCCTTCCCGAACCTTCCTCTCTCTTCTTCCTTTTCTTATCGCTCTCTAGTGAAGGGGGTTTTCCTTCCCCATGGACAAGGAGAAGCCGGCCGAAGCTGGTGGTGCATGCTGGTCTGCGGCCAAGCTAGCGGCGCCCGCATGGTGCGTGGATGGCCTCGCGGTCGACCCAACGACCCTCGTAGTGCCCCGAACCGGCGACGTCCTCGGTTGGAGGATAGAGATCCTCTTTTTCTCCTTCCTCTCCGATCCCCTCCGGCTGAGATCAAGCCGATTCCACCCATGGGAACTAGATTTCACTCGAGCTGAGGACCCTTCCATGAATTAGAAGGTAGGTATGCATTTTAGGATTTTTAGATCTAAGATTTTGATGGAAGGGGAAGCTATAATTGAGTGGAAGAGAAGGCTCTTCGGCATGGGCCGTCCATGGCCTCTGGTTGACCGAGCTAATATCAGATCACGGCTGCTCACGGGTGAGATCTTCTCCCTCCCTCCACTACATCTTATTTCTACCCTTCTTTTATTTCCATTTTAATTATTATACTAGATTGACCGAATGTAATTCTTGAACACGGGTGATAGAAAATTTACCTAGTTTCGAGGAGCTGTGAAGCTTTTCCAGGGAGCTATTGTGACTCCTCCAATGGCTCAGTTGTGGTGACGAGTTTGGGGTGTCTCCTCCATTGCTCCGGATTCGTCTCCTTTGCAAAGAAAGAAGAGAGGATAAGAGGCAGTGAGAGGATGGTCGATGGAGTCCCTCTCTGAGGACTCTATAGGATTTTATAGCCCTCGATCAAGCTCAGAGAGGTGGTGACCATGGCTGTTAGGTGGTTATAATTGCCTCAACAGCTGACGATCTCCACCGTTATCTCTCTCAAAGTTTCCAGATGGGTCGCTGACTATGGTCTAGATCGGCCCATTTGGCCCGGTAACTGCATTCTTTCCTTTTTAAAAGAAATTTCGTCCTCGAAATTTTACATACTTTAATTCTTAAACAAATTAAGATAGTTTTTTATTTAATATTTTACTAGGCTTCCGCTGCGCAACTCTAATCGAGCTCTACATGTCTAAGGCTCAGTCTCAATTTGTATGAATTCTAACTTTCTCGTTTAAGTGATAAGATTTTTAAATATAACATCTATAAGAATAGCTTTCTTAAGAGAGACGATATCACATAAAGGCTGGTTCAATTCTTATGGTGTATTATAGAGGGATTGAAACCTAGAAGATACAAAGAGGTCAGAAGATTTACAATTAATTGACGCATGACATTTGTGGAATTACCTAGAATGATACTTGTCACTATTTGGTCACTTGCACCAGCATTTTACTGAATCAATGTAACAGCCGAGCACCAGATTCAGTAGGTTCTGAGTCGTTCTTTTTATTTGGATAGTTCCGTGCCAAATGTCCATGTCGTCTACAAGTGAAGCAGACTTCCATCTTCTTAAAACAAAGCCCCCCATGAGTCTTGCCACAGTAGGTATATGCCTCAAATCTTTTCTTCTTATTTGTATTATCTTTGTTACTCAGACTTCCTATCATCTCGGGTCTATTCTGGTCACCCCTTTTTTTTCTAATCTTCTCAGTTCTGCTTCAACCTTCAGAGCCCTTTTTAATACATCCCTATAACCGGTGAAAATCAGAGCAGACAATCGGGATCGAATTCCGTATCTCAAACTTTGCTCGAATCGGTTGGCATTGCTCCTTTCGAACTCTATCATCTGAGGATAAAATTGGCCTAATTCATTAAATTTGTTGGCATATTTCAGTACAGTCATCCTATCTATCTGCCTCAAAGATAAGAATTCATTTTTCTTCGACAGTTTGATTGACTCTGGAAAATACTGATCATAAAAGAGTTCTTTAAATTCTTTCCATGTTAGTGGCTCATCTTCTCGAATGCAGCTGTCATGATAGTCCACTAGAACTCTGCATTTTCTTGCAGCATAGGAATAACCAATCTGACTTTTACTTCATCGGAATACTGTAGAGCATTGAACATCTTTTCAATTTTTTGAATCCAGGTCTCAACAGCCACAGAATCAGCTCCACCATCAAACATTGATGGGTTGAGCCTACGAAATCGCTCATAGTAGGATTCCACAGATAGTGTAGGTTGAGAGGCAGTTTGCATCTGTTGCTGCTGCTGAAGGAGTTGGGCTACCACCTGGTATACACTAGCAATATCTGCATGGGTGGCTACTGTATTTGGAGCTTGCTCCACCAGCCTATTGGTCGCTCCTCGAGATCTTAGTCTCCCTCTCGGAGTACCTAATCCCAAGATTTTTGGCGTAAAGAATTATGACATGCAAAGTCATTGCATCCCTAAAACTTGATCCTTTCTATTTACAACACATAGTATGTTCTTTTGATCTCCTTCAAAATAAGGTCAACCTTCCAATCTTGGATTTAGATGCCATAATTCTTTACCCAATAAATTAATTGCTTATGATTAATTTCACACAAAAATCATAATTGGCTTAGTGAAAATAGGTGAGAGCATTAGCATCAAATACTTTTCATAATTCCTAATTCTTTTCTTCTCTTAACTTTGCCCATAATTTAATGATCAACCTTTATCTTAGGAATATCTTCCATCATAACTATGTCATTCAAATTCTTCATGCAAATTTATGTTTCAACAATAACCTCAACAATATTGACAAAAGATCCTAGATCAACTTATAATTCTAAACTTTGATTTGAAATTTCATATACATCATATAGTCCCCGATAAACATGAATAAGATCTATTATTTGGATCCAAAAGCGATAAGATAATATAGTCCCAAGTGATCATAACCTTAAGCTATGATACATTTCTATTGTAAACCCTAGTGATCTTAGACTTATTCTTTGGTTCAAATTTTGTTACAATCCCATGTTATCTTAATCTAAGCTGTGATAGTTTTTCAATCACAATTCACAATGATCTTAACCTAAGCTTTGATAGTTTTTCTGTCACAATCACGTCCCTAGAATGACTTGTATTAGCCCTACATTCCTTCTTTTTGTTGCTCATTGTCACCTAAGACAATATAAACCAAAATTATTATTTTATTCTTTTATTTTTTTATTTTATTATTATTATTATTATTGTTATTTCAATTACGTGAAAGCTAACTTAACTACCCATTTTCATGATTAGTCTTAAACTTTTTAATCATGGCTAAACCTATATCTCTGATACCACTAAATGTCACGCCCTAAATTCGGATCATGACAGCCGTGCTATTGCAAAGTTAAGCATACAATAAATGCAGCCACTTCAAAACTTCAAATCAATTATGAACAATTTTATTTATGAATGTCATCAAATGTTTCATCATTAAGGATTGATACAGAATCTCTAAAAATATTAGCATTTAATATTTCATTTTTTTCATAACCCTGAAGCATTTCTTGCTTCTTGCTTCTAGCAATCCTATTTATCTGTAAGAATATAAATGAATGGGTGTGAGCTATAAAAGCTCAGTAACCATGCATAATTTTATCAAATCAAACATAATGTTTTGCATGCCAATGCACTATTTTAAAAAACTAACAGTTGTAACAAAGTAAAAATTTCATACAACATATAATCAAACCAAGTCATAAAACAATGTGTGTCCAATCATGCATGTTCATAAATATGATTGTTTATCATAAAACTTTTGCCATTATTCCATCCTTTGAAATTCATACTCTCAGATGGTAGTATAGCTATGACCGCTCTTATTTCCACGGCAAGACCTTTACCTCTGCAAGATCTTCTTCCAGTTACTATTACCCACTAGCGAGGGTCGTAAAGCCAAGTTACTTTTACTCACTAGCGAGGGTCTTATGCTAAGTTGCTCTTACCCACTGGCATGGGACTTACATAGCAATCTGGAAGTTCTTAAATTATGTCATTTCTTTCATAAATTTTATTTCATAGATACATTAAAAAGGTGAATAATGACATCATATGAATTTCATGATCATGCTATAAACTTTAATTTTTGTGCAGCTTTTATATCATCATAAATTATGTACATAGCATGATAATCATGATGAATGTCATCTATTTAAAATCATGCAACATTTACTAACATATGCTTGATCCTAATTTTGTGAAAACATAAATAATCAAATACAATTTTATGATCAAATATAAGACTATATCAGGGTCGCTTACCTTAATTTGCTCACCAAATGCCAATTCTCTAATATCTAGCAAGATCATTAAATTACATGTCACTTGCACATTTGATTTCTATTTATTTATAATCTTAAAGTCATTTGCAGCCCATCCATAGGACTCAATTTTATTTTCGGATCCATACCCACTAGCATGGGACTTACATAGCAATCTGGGAGCTTTTAAATTATATCATTTCTTTCATAAATCTTATTTCATAGATACATTAAAAGGTGAATAATGGCATCATATGAAATTCATGATCATGCTGTAAAC